>NC_047123.1:679194-979194 GCF_902500255.1 Thalassophryne amazonica
CCTTCACTGCTGCTTCTACTCCTATGTCACCACAAGGGGCAGTATCACTTGCAAAAAGCCTGGGAATGGAAGTGGTGTTTTGTTTGTTTCTTCTATTTGAAGATGAACAGCATAACAAAAGAAGAGTCTTTTCCACCAATCAGCTTGTCTTGACCTGCAGCAACATGGCGCCGCGGTGACAGCTGACTGCCACGTGGTAAAATTACCCAGAATTCTTTTCAGACCTGCAGGAGTGCAAAAGTGAAGGTGACTGATGGTGGCTCGGTGTGAAAATGTGACGCCGATTCAAAAATGCTCCACAAACAATAACATCAAACTCATCAAGTGATCATCGCCACAGGTCGAGTATTGATCAGATGTTTTGTGCTGTTTTACCTGCATGGAGCACTCCATGACGCAGACGGCCATGACGGCGTCTTCCACGGTTACCGTCTCTCTGAACATCAGCCGAGCGTGAGCTTCAGACCAAAACACAGAGTGTGTTAATAAGAAGTGATAAAACACAGAACCACGTGGTGCCGGGTCCCTGCTGCTCCTCAGAGTCACGATCAATACACACAAAGAGCGTGACAGGAAATAAACCGATGAGACCTCAAACACGTTCTCCTCGAGGTTTGTGTGAAACCAAAAGGAGACACCGGCGTGTTTCTCTAGAAAGACATTCAAAATCTCAAATTAGCCTCATTTTGTTTCAGAATCTCATCAACTCAAAAAATAATGAAGAAAAAAACAAAAAAACAAAAAGTAAAACGAGGCTGAATTGACCATCTGACTCTTGTCTCACTTTGAGCAGTAAAACTTGCCTCTGGGGTCACATCATGCGTGTGCAAAATATGTTCAGTAAGGTGTAAAATTACAAATAAAACAATTCAATTAAAAATAAAATGTGCACATGCCCTACGTGTGCTGGCTACATCTCGTGTCCCTTTGATGCATTTCACAGTCATTTCCTCCATCTGTTTGCTGCATCTTCTGTGTTTTCTGCATCTTGCGTCTGGTTGCTGCATCTCATCTATTTTCCATGTCGTGCACCCATCTGACACATGTGGTGCCCTCTGTAGTATCTTGGAGCCATTTGCAACATTTCATACAATTTTCTCCATCTTGCATCCCTTTACAGTACCATCTGATCTTTTGCTCACCTTGCAACCTTTCAGCACATTTCTTTGCCGTGTGTTATGTCAATATAACACTGTGTCCATTTGACCCATGCGGCAGCCCAGAAAGTTTGACCACATTACACCCATTTTGGCATCTCTTCACTGGCTTCCTGTCCCAGTGAGATCTGATTTTAAGGTTCTGCTACTAACCTATAAAATTGTTCATGGACTGGCACCTCCCTACCTAGCTGACCTAATTAAACCTTACGTACCGGCCCGGGCTCTGTGTTCTCAGGGTACAGGACTACTTTGTGTCCCTAAGGTGAATAAGAAGTCTGTGGGTCACAGAGCTTTCTCTTATCGTGCCCCTGTTCTGTGGAATGATCTCCCTGCATCAATAAAACAGTCAGATTCTGTGGAGATTTTCAAGTCCAGACTTAAGATGCACTTATTTTCCCTTTCATATGGCAGCATACTGGTACAGTTTTGTTTTACGCTTTTTACTCTTTTAATTCATTTTCTTAGTAAACGCAGCGTGCCGCGGCCTCAACTTTACCTAAATTCTGGGCCTTTTAGTGAAGTTTAGGGCTAGTGGCCGGCGATTACCTTAGTATTTCTTCTGTTTTTCTTGTTGTTTAATGTTGACAAATTATACTGTATTTCTTGTCTTTCTGATGCTTGATTCTGTTTTTTCTCTCTGGTTAAGGTGCAGCTCCATCCAGAGATGGGTGTGGTATTTGTGCTGGAGACCCTCCTGTCCTGTGCACCAACAGCATTTCTTGTATATTCGTCCGTGAATTGTTCTGTGAATTGTTCTGTAATTTATGTTTGTATCATGGCCCAATCAGAGGGTCACCCCTTTGAGTCTGGTCTGCTTGAGGTTTCTTCCTCACAGGGAGTTTTTCCTTACCACTGTTGCTCTGGGGGTTGGTAAGGTTAGACCTTACCTGTGTGAAGCGCCTCTAGGCAACTCTGTTGTGATTTGGCGCTATATAAATGAAAATAAATTAAAAATAAATTGAAAATAAATTGAAATTCTCTGGACTTGACGGCACAACATAATGATTTTTTCTAAAGTTCACACCTTCTGCCAGTCTGCTCAGACTCTCCAGCATGCGGATGGTGGTGCGAGCCGCGTTTCGACTGTCGCTCTGTCTCTGCAGCTGGTAGTAACGTGACAGGATGCTGTTTGCCTCCTCAGACACCCGCGGCTGTAAGCGTTTGATCAGAGAGAAATACGACTTCATCCTGTCTATGGACCACAGGGACAAAGACTCTGCAGGGACGCCTGAAACAAACCCCAAAAGCATGAACACAAACTTTTAGTTAAACCTCAATCAAAAATGCCCCAGGACACAAACCCTAACCCAGTCCTCAGTCACTGTGATGACACCAACCCGAACCCTAACCCAGTCCTCAGTCACCGTGATGACACCAACCCGAACCCTAACCCAGTCCTCAGTCACCGTGATGACACCAACCCGAACCCTAACCCAGACCTCAGTCTCTGTGATGATGACACCAACCCGAACCCTAACCCAGTCCTCAGTCACCGTGATGATGACACCAACCCGAACCCTAACCCAGTCCTCAGTCACCGTGATGATGACACCAACCCGAACCCTAACCCAGTCCTCAGTCACTGTGATGATGACACCAACTCGAACCCTAACCCAGTCCTCAGTCACCATGATGACACCAACACAAACCCTAACCCAGTCCTCAGTCACCATGATGATGACACCAACCCGAACCCTAACCCAGTCCTCAGTCACCATGATGATGACACCAACTCGAACCCTAACCCAGTCCTCAGTCACCATGACACCAGCACAAACCCTAACCCAGTCCTCAGTCACCGTGATGACACCAACACAAACCCTAACCCAGTCCTCAGTTACCGTGATGACACCGACTCAAACCCTAACCCAGTCTTCAGTCTCCGTGATGACACCAACACAAACTCTAACCCACTCCTCAGTCACCATGATGATGACACCAACCCAAACCCTAACCCAGTCCTCAGTCACTGTGATGATGACACCAACTCGAACCCTAACCCAGTCCTCAGTCTCCGTGATGACACCAACACAAACTCTAACCCAGTCCTCAGTCACCATGATGACAACACAAACCCTAACCCAGTCCTCAGTCACCATGACACCAACACAAACTCTAACCCAGTCCTCAGTCACCGTGATGACACAACACAAACCCTAACCCAGTCCTCAGTCACTGTGATGATGACACCAACACAAACCCTAACCCAGTCCTCAGTCACTGTGATGATGACACCAACTCGAACCCTAACCCAGTCCTCAGTCACTGTGATGATGACACCAACACAAACTCTAACCCAGTCCTCAGTCACCATGACACCAACACAAACTCTAACCCAGTCCTCAGTCACCGTGATGATACCAACACAAACCCTAACCCAGTCCTCAGTCACCATGACACCAACACAAACTCTAACCCAGTCCTCAGTCACCGTGATGATACCAACACAAACCCTAACCCAGTCCTCAGTCACTGTGATGATGACACCAACACAAACCCTAACCCAGTCCTCAGTCACTGTGATGATGACACCAACTCGAACCCTAACCCAGTCCTCAGTCACTGTGATGATGACACCAACACAAACTCTAACCCAGTCCTCAGTCACCATGACACCAACACAAACTCTAACCCAGTCCTCAGTCACCGTGATGATACCAACACAAACCCTAACCCAGTCGTCAGTCACCATGATGACACCAACACAAACCCTAACCCAGTCCTCAGTCACCGTGATGACACCAACACAAACCCTAACCCAGTCCTCAGTCACCATGATGACACCAACACAAACCCTAACTCAGTCCTCAGTCACCATGATGACACCAACACAAACCCTAACCCAGTCCTCAGTCACCATGATGACACCAACACAAACCCTAACCCAGTCCTCAGTCACCATGATGACACCAACACAAACCCTAACCCAGTCGTCAGTCACCATGATGACACCAACACAAACCCTAACCCAGTCCTCAGTCACCGTGATGACACCAACACAAACTCTAACCCAGTCCTCAGTCACCATGATGACACCAACACAAACCCTAACCCAGTCCTCAGTCACCATGATGACACCAACACAAACCCTAACCCAGTCGTCAGTCACCATGATGACACCAACACAAACCCTAACCCAGTCGTCAGTCACCATGATGACACCAACACAAACTCTAACCCAGTCCTCAGTCACCGTGATGATACCAACACAAACCCTAACCCAGTCGTCAGTCACCATGATGACACCAACACAAACCCTAACCCAGTCCTCAGTCACCGTGATGACACCAACACAAACCCTAACCCAGTCCTCAGTCACCATGATGACACCAACACAAACCCTAACTCAGTCCTCAGTCACCATGATGACACCAACACAAACCCTAACCCAGTCCTCAGTCACCGTGATGACACCAACACAAACCCTAACCCAGTCCTCAGTCACCATGATGACACCAACACAAACCCTAACTCAGTCCTCAGTCACCATGATGACACCAACACAAACCCTAACCCAGTCCTCAGTCACCGTGATGACACCAACACAAACCCTAACCCAGTCCTCAGTCACCATGATGACACCAACACAAACCCTAACTCAGTCCTCAGTCACCATGATGACACCAACTCGAACCCTAACCCAGTCCTCAGTCACTGTGATGATGACACCAACACAAACTCTAACCCAGTCCTCAGTCACCGTGATGATACCAACACAAACCCTAACCCAGTCGTCAGTCACCATGATGACACCAACACAAACCCTAACCCAGTCCTCAGTCACCGTGATGACACCAACACAAACCCTAACCCAGTCCTCAGTCATCATGATGACACCAAGTCAGTGTCAGTGACTTTTTATCCTCTATTATAACGTTGGAATCTGTTTTAATTCTTGGAGATTTTAACCTTCATGTTGATGACACGTTATCTTGCTCTGCTATGGAGCTTTTATCGTTGACTGAAGCTTTTAATTTTGTGCAACATGTTTCTGAGCCCACTCACCAAAAGGGTCACATTTTAGATTTAGTTTTTACACTTGGCCTAGACATTTTAAATATGTCTATAAAAGATGTCCACTTGAGCGACCATAGTTCTCGTTTCGTTTGACCTGCATTCCAGCTCTGATCAGAAGCCCTTAGAAGTTAAGTCTCGGAGGCGTATCATCACTGCTGAAACTGCAGAAAGATTTTCTTCTATGTTTAATTCTTGTTTGTTCACTGATTTTCTTGATATAGACAATTTTATCCAGTGTTTTAACCAACACTGTGATACTATTCTTGATCAGTTGGCTCCTGTCAAATACAACGTGTCTTTACAGAAAAATGAGTGCCCTTGGATTAATGAAGAGCTCTTAAGTCTTAAGAGACTGTGTCAAAGGACTGAACGCCTGTGGAAATCCTCTAAACTTGAGGTTCACAGGCTTCATCTCAGGGAGCTGGTTCTATCATATAACAAACTGGCTGAGAGTGCCCGTTCTGTCTACATACGTCAGCTGGTGTCTGTGAATAAGAAGAATCCCAGAGTGTTGTTTGATACAATCAACCCTCTTGTATGTCCTGCTGCTTCAGTTACTCCTGTGTTTTCTGAAGCTGACAGCAATGCTTTTTTGAGTTTTTTCACTCAATCAAGTTGATTAAGGATAAAATTCCACCCTCCCTGTGTGGTACTTCTACTGTTATTGAGCCTGTTCTCAGCATTTGGTCTTCATTTAGGGCTGTGACACTTGCTGATATTTCGGCATTGGTGAGCAAGATGAAACCATCCTCTTGCTCATTGGACATCCTTCCCTACAGGCTCTTTATTAAAGTATTTGAGGTAATTGGTCCGTATATTACTAGAATGGTAAATCTTTCTTTGTCCACCGGTGTGTTTCCCAGTGCTTTTAAGCATGCCACTGAAAAAACCAGGTTTAAATCAAATGGAGCTAAGTAGTTTTAGACCTATTTCTAAGCTCCCATTCCTGTCTAAGATCCTCGAGAGGGTGGTTTCAGACCAACTGACACTCTTCCTGGATCAGAATAACATTCATGACAGGTTTCAGTCCGGTTTTCGTAGACAACACTCTACGGAAACGGCTCTTTTGAAAGTGTCCAGCGACATTATGATGTCTGCTGATGAAATCCACCGTGTTGGTTCTTTTGGATTTGTCCTCTGCCTTTGATACTGTTGACCACCAGGTCCTGCTGAATAGACTGAGGGATCATGTCGGACTGTCGGGGTCAGTTCTTCGGTGGTTTTTTTCATATCTGTCTGGGCGCAGCTTTAGCGTTTTGCTAACCAGATAAGGTCAGAGTCTGCGGACCTGTTATGTGGAGTCCCTCAGGGTTCTGTATTGGGCCCCATTTTGTTTTTATTGTACTTGATCCCTTTAGGTAGGATCATTCAAAGATTTACTGATGTCTCTTACCAGTTATTTGCGGATGACATCCAGCTTTACTGCTCCTTTAACCATGTCCTCAGTCACCATGATGACACCAACACAAACCCTAACCCAGTCCTCAGTCACCATGATGACACCAACACAAACCCTAACCTAGTCCTCAGTCACCGTGATGACACTGACCCGAACCCTAACCCAGTCCTCAGTCACTGTGCTGATGACACCAACCCGAACCCTAACCCAGTCCTCAGTCACCATGATGACACCAACCCGAACCCTAACCCAGTCCTCAGTCTCCGTGATGACACCAACCCGAACCCTAACCCACTCCTCAGTCTCCGTGATGACACCAACACAAACTCTAACCCAGTCCTCAGTCACTGTGATGATGACACCAACACAAACCCTAACCCAGTCCTCAGTCACCGTGATGACATCGACCCGAACCCTAACCCGGTCCTCAGTCACTGTGATGATGACACCAACACAAACCCTAACCTAGTCCTCAGTCACCATGATGACACCAACACAAACCCTAACCCAGTCCTCAGTCACTGTGATGATGACACCGACCCGAACCCTAACCCAGTTCTCAGTCACCGTGATGACACCAACCCGAAACCTAACCCAGTCCTCAGTCACTGTGATGATGACACCAACACAAACCCTAACCCAGTCCTCAGTCACCATGACACCAACACAAACTCTAACCCAGTCCTCAGTCACCATGATGACACCGACCCGAACCCTAACCCAGTCCTCAGTCACTGTGATGATGACACCAACACAAACCCTAACCCAGTCCTCAGTCACTGTGATGATTAGGTCTCTCTCTTCTAAGTCCCTGTTAGTAAATGATATAATAATTGATCAACATATTGATTTATTCTGCCTTACAGAAACCTGGTTACAGCAGGATGAATATGTTAGTTTAAATGAGTCAACACCCCCGAGTCACACTAACTGCCAGAATGCTCGTAGCACGGGCCGAGGCGGAGGATTAGCAGCAATCTTCCATTCCAGCTTATTAATTAATCAAAAACCCAGACAGAGCTTTAATTCATTTGAAAGCTTGACTCTTAGTCTTGTCCATCCAAATTGGAAGTCCCAAAAAACAGTTTTATTTGTTGTTATCTATCGTCCTCCTGGTCGTTACTGTGAGTTTCTCTGTGAATTTTCAGACCTTTTGTCTGACTTAGTGCTTATCTCAGATAAGATAATTATAGTGGGCGATTTTAACATCCACACAGATGCTGAGAATTACAGCCTCAACACTGCATTTAATCTATTATTAGACTCAACTGGCTTTGCTCAAAATGTAAATGAGTCCACCCACCACTTTAATCATATCTTAGATCTTGTTCTGACTTATGGTATGGAAATAGAAGACTTAACAGTATTCCCTGAAAACTCCCTTCTGTCTAATCATTTCTTAATAACATTTACATTTACTCTGATGGACTACCCAGCAGTGGGGAATACGTTTCATTACAAATTATATAAATAAAATTTACTTACTTACTTACTTACTTACCAACACAAACCCTAACCCAGTCCTCAGTCACCATGACACCAACACAAACCCTAACCCAGTCCTCAGTCACCATGACACCAACACAAACTCTAACCCAGTCCTCAGTCACTGTGATGATGACACCAACTCGAATCCTAACCCAGTCCTCAGTCACCATGATGACACCAACACAAACCCTAACCCAGTCCTCAGTCACTGTGATGATGACACCAACTCGAACCCTAACCCAGTCCTCAGTCACCATGATGACACCAACACAAACTCTAACCCAGTCCTCAGTCACCATGACACCTACACAAACTCTAACCCAGTCTTCAGTCACCGTGATGACACCAACACAAACCCTAACCCAGTCCTCAGTCACCGTGATGACACCAACACAAACCCTAACCCAGTCCTCAGTCACCATGATGACACCAACACAAACCCTAACCCAGTCCTCAGTCACCATGACACCTACACAAACTCTAACCCAGTCCTCAGTCACCATGATGACACCAACACAAACCCTAACCCAGTCCTCAGTCACTGTGATGACACAACACAAACCCTAACCCAGTCCTCAGTCACCGTGATGACACTGACCCGAACCCTAACCCAGTCCTCAGTCACCATGATGACACCAACACAAACCCTAACCCAGTCCTCAGTCACTGTGATGACACCAACCCGAACCCTAACCCAGTCCTCAGTCTCCGTGATGACACCAACCCGAACCCTAACCCACTCCTCAGTCTCCGTGATGACACCAACACAAACTCTAACCCAGTCCTCAGTCACTGTGATGATGACACCGACCCGAACCCTAACCCAGTCCTCAGTCACCGTGATGATGACACCAACACAAACCCTAACCTAGTCCTCAGTCACCATGATGACACCAACACAAACCCTAACCCAGTCCTCAGTCACTGTGATGATGACACCGACACGAACCCTAACCCAGTCCTCAGTCACCGTGATGACACCAACCCGAACCCTAATCCAGTCCTCAGTCACTGTGATGATGACACCAACACAAACTCTAACCCAGTCCTCAGTCACCATGATGACACCGACCCGAACCCTAACCCAGTCCTCAGTCACTGTGATGATGACACCAACACAAACCCTAACCTAGTCCTCAGTCACCATGATGACACCAACACAAACCCTAACCCAGTCCTCAGTCACTGTGATGATGACACCGACCCGAACCCTAACCCAGTCCTCAGTCACCGTGATGACACCAACCCTAACCCAGTCCTCAGTCACTGTGATGATGACACCAACACAAACCCTAACCCAGTCCTCAGTCACTGTGATGATGACACCAACACAAACCCTAACCCAGTCCTCAGTCACTGTGATGATTAGGTCTCTCTCTTCTAAGTCCCTGTTAGTAAATGATATAATAATTGATCAACATATTGATTTATTCTGCCTTACAGAAACCTGGTTACAGCAGGATGAATATGTTAGTTTAAATGAGTCAACACCCCCGAGTCACACTAACTGCCAGAATGCTCGTAGCACGGGCCGAGGTGGAGGATTAGCAGCAATCTTCCATTCCAGCTTATTAATTAATCAAAAACCCAGACAGAGCTTTAATTCATTTGAAAGCTTGACTCTTAGTCTTGTCCATCCAAATTGGAAGTCCCAAAAACCAGTTTTATTTGTTATTATCTATCATCCACCTGGTCGTTACTGTGAGTTTCTCTGTGAATTTTCAGACCTTTTGTCTGACTTAGAGCTTATCTCAGATAAGATAATTATAGTGGGCGATTTTAACATCCACACAGATGCTGAGAATGACAGCCTCAACACTGCATTTAATCTATTATTAGACTCAATTGGCTTTGCTCAAAATGTAAATGAGTCCACCCACCACTTTAATCATATCTTAGATCTTGTTCTGACTTATGGCATGGAAATTGAAGACTTAACAGTATTCCCTGAAAACTCCCTTCTGTCTGATCATTTCTTAATAACATTTACATTTACTCTGATGGACTACCCAGCAGTGGGGAATAAGTTTCATTACACTAGAAGTCTTTCAGAAAGTGCTGTAACTAGGTTTAAGGATATGATTCCTTCTTTATGTTCTCTAATGCCATATACCAACAAAGTGCAGAGTAGCTACCTAAACTCTGTAAGTGAGATAGAGTATCTCGTCAATAGTTTTACATCCTCATTGAAGACAACTTTGGATGCTGTAGCAGAAGTGCCTGACTCCGTGGTATAACTCACAAACTCGCAGCTTAAAGCAGATAACCCGTAAGTTGGAGAGGAAATGGCGTTTCACTAATTTAGAAGATCTTCACTTAGCCTGGAAAAAGAGTCTGTTGCTTTATAAAAAAGCCCTCCGTAAAGCTAGGAAATCTTACTACTCATCACTAATTGAAGAAAATAAGAACAACCCCAGGTTTCTTTTCAGCACTGTAGCCAGGCTGACAAAGAGTCAGAGCTCTATTGAGCCGAGTATTCCTTTAACTTTAACTAGTAATGACTTCATGACTTTCTTTGCTAATAAAATTTTAACTATTAGAGAAAAAATTACTCATAACCATCCCAAAGACGTATCGTTATCTTTGGCTGCTTTCAGTGATGCCGGTATTTGGTTAGACTCTTTCTCTCCGATTGTTCTGTCTGAGTTATTTTCATTAGTTACTTCCTCCAAACCATCAACATGTCTATTAGACCCCATTCCTACCAGGCTGCTCAAGGAAGCCCTACCATTATTTAATGGTAATTTAATTTAATTGCATTTGCGCAATATCTCTAAAATTAGAAAGGTCTTGTCTCAGAGTGATGCTGAAAAACTAATTCATGCACTTATTTCCTCTAGGCTGGACTATTGTAATTCATTATTATCAGGTTGTCCTAAAAGTTCCCTGAAAAGCCTTCAGTTAATTCAAAATGCTGCAGCTAGAGTACTGACGGGGACTAGAAGGAGAGAGCATATCTCACCCATATTGGCCTCTCTTCATTGGCTTCCTGTTAATTCTAGAATAGAATTTAAAATTCTTCTTCTTACTTATAAGGTTTTGAATAATCAGGTCCCATCTTATCTTAGGGACCTCATAGTACCATATCACCCCAATAGAGCGCTTCGCTCTCAGACTGCAGGCTTACTTGTAGTTCCTAGGGTTTGTAAGAGTAGAATGGGAGGCAGAGCCTTCAGCTTTCAGGCTCCTCTCCTGTGGAACCAGCTCCCAATTCAGATCATGGAGACAGACACCCTCTCTACTTTTAAGATTAGGCTTAAAACTTTCCTTTTTGCTAAAGATTATACTTAGGGATGGATCAGGTGACACTGAACCATCCCTTAGTTATGCTGCTATAGACGTAGACTGCTGGGGGGTTCCCATGATGCACTTTCTTTCTCTTTTTGCTCTGTATGCACCACTCTGCATTTAATCATTAGTGATTGATCTCTGCTCCCCTCCACAGCATGTCTTTTTCCTGGTTCTCTCTCTCAGCCCCAACCAGTCCCAGCAGAAGACTGCCCCTCCCTGAGCCTGGTTCTGCTGGAGGTTTCTTCCTGTTAAAAGGGAGTTTTTCCTTCCCACTGTCGCCAAGTGCTTGCTCACAGGGGGTCGTTTTGACCGTTGGGGTTTTTCCGTAATTATTGTATGGCCTTGCCTTACAATATAAAGCGCCTTGGGGCAACTGTTTGTTGTGATTTGACGCTATATAAATAAAATTGATTTGATTTGATTTTGATGACACAACACAAACCCTAACCCAGTCCTCAGTCACCGTGATGACACTGACCCGAACCCTAACCCACTCCTCAGTCTCCGTGATGATGACACCAACACAAACCCTAACCCAGTCCTCAGTCACCGTGATGATACTAACACAAACTCTAACCCAGTCCTCAGTCTCCGTGATGACACCAACCCGAACCCTAACCCACTCCTCAGTCACTGTGATGATGACACCAACCTGAACCTTAACCCAGTCCTCAGTCACCGTGATGATACAACACAAACTCTAACCCAGTCAAAAGACACCGTGATGACACCAACCCGAACCCTAACCCAGTCCTCAGTCACTGTGATGATGACACCAACCCGAACCCTAACCCAGTCCTCAGTCACTGTGATGATGACACCAACCCGAACCTTAACCCAGTCCTCAGTCACTGTGATGATGACACCAACCCGAACCCTAACCTAGTCCTCAGTCTCTGTGATGACAGCAACACAAACCCTCACCCAGTCCTCAGTCTCTGTGGTGATAACACCAACCCGAATAGTCCTCACACATCAGGAGCATTCAGTCACCTCTTTCCTCCAGAATGAATGAGGAGATGACGCAGTCCCACTCTGGATTCCTAGTGTCCATTAGGACCAAAACCAGGTCAAATCGACTGAGCAAAGGACTCGCCAGAGCCACATTGACGGAGACGGACTGGTCTGGATCATACTGGCCTTTAGGGTTGGTCGCTGCTAGAATGCTGGTCCTCGTGTTCAGCTTACATACAATACTGCACAAAGAGAAGAAGAATGATTGTACTTACATCTCGTAAACACAGAAAGTCTTCATTTACACGTAGAGTCCAATTGATATGGATTTTATTGGTGGCTGACACTGATATTAGGGAGTAACTGGTAGCAGCTGTGTCACATTGCTCTGCATTAACATAATATAGACTTCTCACTTATTTTGGTGGCACCTAAAGCCCCTGTCACAGTGTCGTATTCGTAGAGGTGCTCATTGCGGCGCTGTGTTTCATTTAAATACGCGCTTACTCAGTCTTTAAGTGTTCATTCATACTTGCAGCTGCGTGTGTTCGCGTTTTAATGTGCACACAGTCGCGTGTGCCATGCCGCACCAGTTTCAGTGTTATTTTCTGCCTCTGTGGAAGTGCGCTCTGTTCTCTACTGCATGGTGTGGTGCGGCTCAAAAACAGAGTCATTATTATTATTATCATTTTTTTTTTTTGTCTTGGTGGATCACCTTCACTGTGTCCAGATGCTGCTGAGTCTGGCTGTGTAAAGGCTGCCCTGAACGAAACGCTGTGACTCGTTAAACTGGGAGTGCTTTTACTGATAGCACGCGCGGTCTCTCTCCCTCTCACACACAGAGAGAGAGACCGCTTTTATTTTAAGGAGTCTAATAGCGCGCGGTCTCTCTCTCTGTAACAAACACAGAGAGAGACCGCGCGCGACAGAGCGCTTTTATGAAACGATGCGACACAGTGAAACAGTCCTTAATCAGTCCAGTATGATAAAGTGAAGCAACGATCTTGCAGTATTTATAGCTCCAGAAGAACAATAGGGAGATGTGAAATGACGCACAGTACTGTGTTGAAGCGTGGGCAGGCTCACAATAGCGGACAGTAGCACGGCGCTGCGTGTACTCGCATGAAGGCTCCATGCTGTGCTGTACGCCGAAGAAAATTAAACATGTTTAATTTATTCCGTCCTACGCGTGTAGCCCTCAACATACCGCTACATATTGAGAAAAAACTCCTTGTGAAGCGGGCGGAGAGCTGCTCATTACAGTAGACGATACGCTCTAATGAGCAGCTCTACGAATACACCACAGTGACAGGGGCTATAGCAACCATTTGTCTGTTCTCATTGTAAAATGGCCACTGATTGAAAATGAATGGCAGCTGGTCGCTTTGCCTCTGTCTCTTGTTGCTAATGTGATCAAGGAGTGATGGAGGTCCAAGCCATGACAGGACTGTTTACAATGGTGTCAGAGTGCTGTCTGCTGGACAAACCACGCAATGACACCATTACCAACAGACAAAATGTTTTTCTGTGTTGTTTATTGGATAAACTAAAAGTTTTCATATCGTCAAAAATAAGGCACAATTTGTCTGTCTATGTGTGGCCCTGCGATAGACTGCTGTCCTGTCCAGGGTGAACTCGGCCTCTGGGTCTATGACTGCTGTGATCGGCTCCAGTCCCCCGCGGCCTTTGAACGCTGTAAGTGGGTATAGAAAATGACTGAATGAATGAGATGTGTGCGAAAGGCTGATGTCAGCTGATTTTATCGGCTAAGCGATACATCGGTTGGGTTCTGTTTATTAGTGCTAAAGGAAAAATGAATGTGCACACAGATCGGCACACACAGGTCCAGAACAACAAAAACTTACAATGAAAGAGAAAGATAGTCCAACAATGCACCCATGTGCCCAAAAGGGTGCAGGCAGAAGCAAAAGCTTGGAAATGCCTACCCCTTCAACCAAAATCAAAAATGATACATATCTATACAAAATGATACATATACCCATCATAACTACTACAAAGTATACATGAATTTGAATGTCAAAAATTACACAAACATGCCAGCAGCAGTGCACAACAGAATCAGAACACAATCAATCACAACACAACAGAATCAATAAACCTAGTTTAACATGCCATAGCAAGTAATCAAATAATTTTTATAGAGCCTTTTAAAACCAGTCAAACCACCAAGTGATTTCATATTATCTGGGCAGTTATTCCAAATATTTACACCTTTGCCGGAAACACAATGACTTTTTACAGTAGTTTGAATCTTTGGTTTCTGAAACAATAACGTTCCTCATAAATTGTAACTGGAGTCCCTCATTTCAAACAGGTCCTGGACGTGTTGTGGCAGAAGTCTATTTTTCACTTTGAACATAATTTGTATTATAATCAGTGGTGGGCACAGCTAACCAAAACATTAGCTTCAATAACAGTTGATCCGCTAACTGAAAAGTTAGCTTTTATAAAGCTAAACTGATAAATCCCTAAAAACTTTAGTGGAAGTTACAGATAAAAGCTAAACTGATAACTTTCAGTATTGATTTCAGTACACCAGCAGCTACTGACACAACAATGAGCAAGCGCTTCTGTGTCAGATTAGCTTTCTGTCAGCAAAAGAGACCCGGTGACCAAAGAAAAAGAGGAGGATGTTGTGTGGGCCGCTGAAGAGGAGGTACTGCTGGCCCACCACCACTAGAGGGCGCCCTGCCTGGAGTGCGGGCTCCAGGCACCGGAGGGCGCTGCCACCTTACGGGAGCAGCCAGGATGACAGCTGTCATCTATCACTGGAGACAGCTGATCCCAATCACTGAGGAGGTATATCAGCAGGACGGCATCTCCACCTCATTTGCCGAGATATCGCTCTACCAAGGAGGTAACGAACTCAGCCAGCCCTTCATCATTTGTGAAAGGAACGTATTTGATAAGTATCCTAGTTACTAGACAGTGTTGTTTTCTGATTAGAGGTGGAGGTGGTGTTTTCCACCCCACGTGTTGTTGGGTGCAGCCGCACCCACGTCTGACTGTGTCTGTTCCTCGCCAGCAGTACCGGATCCGACGAGCGGAGGCAGAGACCACCTGGGAGTTCGGGACTTGGCGGTTCCAGTATTCCCGGGGTTCGGTGGCAGAGGAAATCGGGTGGTTCCGGTTCGTCTTGGACAGACGTCTCCTATCGTCAAGCCTGCCCACACGACACCGTTGGAATTTAACTTGAGACCGAAATTGTGATTTGTTGTATTTGTTGTGCGTGTTCACAACAGTAAAGCCTTGTTATTTGACTTTCTTCATTGTCCGTTCATTTGCGCCCCTGTTGTGGGTCCGTGTACTGACACTTTCCCAACAGGATATCTCGGCCAACGTCATGGATCCCGAGGGGCGTCAACCGGCTGTTGAACGGCCAATGGAAGAACAGGACGCGCAGGCGTCCGCAGGAGGGGTAATCGGTGAGTTGCAGCGGATACTCACCGCTTTCACGACTCGGTTAGATTTGATGACCGAGCAGAACGTCCTCCTGAACCGCAGGGTGGAGGCTCTCGCCGCGCAGGTGGAAGCGCGCCCTCCGGGCGCCGCTGCGGCTCTCCCTCCCGTAGACCCTGTGCGTAACATAGACGTTCCACTGGTTGTTCAACGACCTCTCCCACCTTCCCCGGAAGCATACATAAGCCCCCCAGAGCCGTACGGAGGCTGTGGGGAGACGTGCGCGGATTTTCTGATGCAGTGCTTGCTCGTCTTCGCACAGCGTCCCGTCATGTACGCGACCGATGCTAGTAAAGTAGCTTATGTAATAAACCTGCTTCGCGGTGAGGCACGCGCTTGGGCTACAGCGCTCTGGGAGCAGAATTCACGGCTCCTTCTGACATACGATGGGTTTGTAAGGGAGCTCAGAACAGTGTTCGATCACCCTAATAGAGGCGAAACCGCTTCAACCGTGCTGCTGTCAATGAGACAGGGGCGTCGGAGCGCAGCTGCCTATGCAGTCGACTTCCGCATTGCGGCTGCGAGGTCCGGCTGGAATAGCACTGCCCTCCGCGCCGCCTTTGTAAACGGACTGTCTTTGGTTCTCAAGGAGCACCTGGTGGCTAAGGACGAACCGCGGGATTTAGATGGGCTCATCGATCTCGTCATACGGTTAGACAACCGGTTAGAAGAACGTCGGCGGGAACGAGACGAAGGGCGTGGCCGGGCACGCGCCGTCCCTCTCCCTTCCGGTTCCGACCGCGCTCCGCCTTCCCCACGCTCCACGGCCCCTGCGCTCCATGGGGCCACAGCTCCCCCTGCTGACGAAGCTATGGACACGAGTAGGGCAACATTTAGGGCACCAGATGCACAGAGGAGACGGGCCCACGGAGCTTGTTTTGTTTGTGGTGCAATAGAGCACCATATGAGAGACTGCCCCGAGCGGTTAAACTCCAACGCCCCGCCCCTAGAAACTGGGCTAGGGGTGGGCCGAGACATTCACGTGGGACACACCCACATTGCCACACGACTCCCAGTTACAATCCTTTATGAGGATGTAACCCTGAAGGCCCCAGCACTGGTGGACACGGGCTCTGAGGGGAATCTGCTGGACAGCAGATGGGCTAGGGAGATAGGGCTCCCTCTGGTGGCGCTTACCTCGCCTGTGCAGGTTCGGGCACTAGATGGCTCCCTACTCCCTCCGATCACGCATAAGACACCACCTGTAACTCTGGTGGTGTCGGGAAATCACCGAGAGGTGATCGAGTTTTTTGTGACTCAGGCCACCTCCCGTGTGGTTTTAGGATTTCCCTGGATGTTGAAGCACAATCCCCGGATTGATTGGCCGTCCGGGGTAGTGGTTCAGTGGAGCGAGACCTGCCATCGGGTGTGTTTAGGTTCCTCGGTTCCTCCCGGCTCCCAAGCTAAGGAGGAGGTCAGAGTCCCGCCCAATCTGGGGACGGTGCCGGTGGAGTACCACGACCTTGTCGACGTGTTCAGCAAGGATCTGGCGCTCACACTTCCCCCCCACCGTCCGTATGATTGTGCCATTGATTTGGTTCCGGGCAGTGAGTTTCCGTCTAGTAGGCTGTACAACCTCTCCCGGCCTGAGCGCGAATCAATGGAGACCTACATCCGGGACTCATTAGCTGCCGGGTTGATCTGGAATTCCACCTCCCCGATGGGCGCAGGTTTCTTTTTTGTGGGCAAAAAAGACGGCGGACTCCGTCCATGCATTGATTACAGGGGGCTGAACGAGATTACGGTTCGCAACCGATACCCGTTGCCCCTGTTGGATTCGGTGTTCACACCCCTGCATGGAGCCCAAATTTTCACCAAGCTCGATCTTAGAAACGCGTATCATCTGGTTCGGATCCGGAAGGGAGACGAGTGGAAAACGGCATTCAACACCCCCTTAGGTCACTTTGAGTACCTGGTCATGCCGTTCGGCCTCACAAACGCCCCCGCGACGTTCCAAGCATTAGTTAATGATGTCTTGCGGGATTTCCTGCACCGGTTCGTCTTCGTATATCTAGACGATATACTCATCTTTTCTCCGGATCCTGAGACTCATGTCCGGCATGTACGTCAGGTCCTGCAGCGGTTGTTGGAGAACCAGCTGTTTGTGAAGGGCGAGAAGTGTGAGTTCCACCGCACCTCTTTGTCCTTCCTGGGGTTCATCATCTCCTCCAACTCCGTCGCTCCTGACCCGGCCAAGGTTGCGGCGGTGAGAGACTGGCCCCAACCCACAAGCCGTAGGAAGTTGCAACAGTTCCTAGGCTTTGCTAATTTCTACAGGAGGTTCATTAAGGACTACAGTCAGGTAGCTAGCCCCCTGACAGCCCTGACCTCACCAAAAGTCCCCTTCACCTGGTCGGATCGGTGCGATGTCGCATTCAAGGAGTTGAAACGGCGCTTCTCGTCTGCACCTGTTCTGGTGCAGCCCGATCCTAGTCGCCAGTTAGTGGTTGAAGTGGACGCCTCGGACTCAGGGATAGGAGCCGTGCTGTCCCAAAGCGGGTAGACGGATAAGGTCCTTCACCCGTGTGCCTATTTTTTCCCGCAGGTTGACCCCAGCCGAACGGAACTATGACGTCGGCAATCGAGAGCTGCTTGCGGTGAAAGAGGCTCTTGAGGAGTGGAGACATCTGTTGGAGGGAACGTCCGTGCCATTCACGGTTTTCACTGACCACCGGAACCTGGAGTATATCAGGACCGCCAAGCGGCTGAATCCCAGGCAAGCCCGCTGGTCACTGTTCTTCGGCCGTTTTGACTTCCGGATCACCTACCGTCCCGGGACCAAAAATCAAAGATCGGATGCTTTGTCCCGGGTACATGAAGAAGAGGTCAAAACGGAGCCGTCGGATCCCCCGGATCCCATCATCCCGGAGTCCGCTATCGTGGCCGCCCTCACCTGGGACGTGGAGAAGACCGTCCGGGAGGCCCTGACACGAGACCCGGACCCCGGAACCGGACCGAAGAACAAACTTTACGTCCCACCACAAGCCAGGGCTGCAGTTTTGGACTTCTGTCACGGTTCTAAGCTCTCCTGTCATCCTGGGGTGCGAAGAACCGTGGCAGTCGTCCGGCAGCACTTCTGGTGTGCGTCCCTGGAGGCCGACGTCCGGGGTTACATCCAGGCCTGTACCACCTGCGCCAGGGGCAAGGCCGACCACCACAAGACATCGGGGTTGCTGCAGCCGCTGCCCGTGCCTCATCGCCCCTGGTCTCACATCGGCCTGGATTTTGTCACGGGTCTTCCGCCGTCCCAGGGAAACACTGTCATCCTCACGATAGTGGACCGATTCTCCAAGGCGGCCCACTTCGTGGCCCTCCTGAAGCTACCAACGGCCCAGGAGACAGCGGACCTCCTAGTCCACCACGTCGTCCGTCTGCATGGGATACCATCAGACATCGTCTCTGATCGCGGTCCCCAGTTCTCCTCGCATGTTTGGAGGAGCTTTTGCCGGGAACTGGGGGCCACGGTCAGTCTCTCGTCCAGGTATCACCCCCAGACCAACGGACAAGCAGAACGGGCCAACCAGGAGATGGAGCAGACCCTACGCTGTGTGACAGCCAGCGCACCCGACGGCCTGGAGTACCCACCTGGCCTGGATCGAGTACGCCCACAACAGCCAAGTGTCATCAGCCACCGGCCTCTCCCCTTTCGAGGTGTGCTTGGGGTATCAACCCCCGTTGTTTCCGGTGGTTGAGGGGGAGGTCGGTGTGCCCTCGGTCCAGGCCCACCTACGGAAGTGCCGTCGGGTGTGGCGTGCCGCCCGTTCTGCTTTGTTGAGGGCCCGGACGAGGGCGAAGAACCATGCAGACCGGCGGCGGGCCCCGGCTCCCACGTATCGTCCTGGGCAGGAAGTGTGGTTGTCCACCAAGGACATTCCCCTTCAAGTGGACTCCCCAAAACTGCAAGAACGATACATCGGCCCGTACAAAATACTCAAGGTCATCAATCCCGCCGCAGTGAGGCTCCAGCTTCCGGCCTCACTGCGGATTCATCCAGTATTCCACGTTTCCAGGATTAAACCCCATCACACCTCACCCCTCTGCACTCCGGGTCCGGCGCCACCTCCTGCCCGGATCATCGACGGAGGGCCGGCTTGGACCGTACGCCGGCTCCTCGACGTCCGACGGATGGGCCGGGGTTTTCAGTATCTGGTGGACTGGGAAGGGTACGGCCCCGAAGAACGCTCCTGGGTGAAGAAGGGCTTCATCCTGGACCCGGCCCTCCTGGCCGACTTCTACCGTCGCCACCCTGACAAACCCGGTCGTGCGCCAGGAGGCGCCCGTTGAGGGGGGGGTCCTGTTGTGTGGGCCGCTGAAGAGGAGGTACTGCTGGCCCACCACCACTAGAGGGCGCCCTGCCTGGAGTGCGGGCTCCAGGCACCGGAGGGCACTGCCACCTTACGGGAGCAGCCAGGATGACAGCTGTCATCTATCACTGGAGACAGCTGATCCCAATCACTGAGGAGGTATATCAGCAGGACGGCATCTCCACCTCATTTGCCGAGATATCGCTCTACCAAGGAGGTAACGAACTCAGCCAGCCCTTCATCATTTGTGAAAGGAACGTATTTGATAAGTATCCTAGTTACTAGACAGTGTTGTTTTCTGATTAGAGGTGGAGGTGGTGTTTTCCACCCCACGTGTTGTTGGGTGCAGCCGCACCCACGTCTGACTGTGTCTGTTCCTCGCCAGCAGTACCGGATCCGACGAGTGGAGGCAGAGACCACCTGGGAGTTCGGGACTTGGCGGTTCCAGTATTCCCGGGGTTCGGTGGCAGAGGAAATCGGGTGGTTCCGGTTCGTCTTGGACAGACGTCTCCTATCGTCGAGCCTGCCCACACGACACTGTTGGAATTTAACTTGAGACCGAAATTGTGATTTGTTGTATTTGTTGTGCGTGTTCACAACAGTAAAGCCTTGTTATTTGACTTTCTTCATTGTCCGTTCATTTGCGCCCCCTGTTGTGGGTCCGTGTACTGACACTTTCCCAACAGAGGAGGTACAATAAAGACAATTTCTCTTCACACCATACAGACTCACCGGCTTATCATGCAAGTCATCCACAGGCATACAGTTTTAACTTATGGTTAAAATTTGAACCAAACTAATTCCAGACGTTATTTAAATTAACGTCATGTCTGGTGTTTTATAAAGTGATAATATCAACTATATGTTTTAGTTTTAAAGTAATGCACTAATTTTGAAGGCTTTAGTGTTTGGACACACATGCTGCAGTGCTTTATGGGTAAAGTTTCACAAGAGAAATGCATTGAGACGCTCTGATCAGGCTACACTTTAACCACTGCACACGGACAACAGCATTAAACTCTTTGTATGAAATTCCACGCAGATTAAACGTAGCAGACATGGATTATTTGGAATATTTGTTTTAGCAAGTTTTCAGGCAGACCCTGAAAACTTGCTAAAACAAATATTCCAAGTAATCCTGATCAGAGTGTCCATAAGTTAAAACTTTATGCCTGTTGATGACTTGCATGATATGCCGGCGAGTCTGTATGGTGTATAGAGAAATTATCTTTTTTCCTCCTCTCTCGCTTCCTTTCTCTCCTGTAACCAGCTCCATCCTCTGCCTGCAGAGGAGAGCTGTCTGTCTGCTACAAAACATTTAACAGGCAGGTACTAAACTCTTTGATTTCGGACTTACAAATGTTTTTAACTGTTAAGCTTTATTCACTCAAAAAGATGCTAGCGGTCTAAAAATTATTGGACCTAAATTTATTGGAAGCTAATTGGTCCGCTGATGGTTTTCAAAGTTATATGAAAAGCTAATCTGATCATGAAAACATTAACTTCAATAATATAACTTTGATAACTGTGCCCACCACTGATTATAATGTAATCAATCAAGTCCCAAAATTTCAAAATATTTAAATGGGCAAACAAAGGATTTGTTGGCTCACGATAAGGTTTCTTACTAATAATTCTTTTAACTTTCTTTTGAAATAAAAATTTGGGCTTTGAGTTCGATTTGTAGGTGGTTCCCCAAACTTCAACACAGTAGGTCATGTACAGAACAAGTAATGAGTGATATAAAGTAACTAATGAGTGTTGGGGAGGACGTCTTTTGCTTTATACAAAATGGCCAATGAAAGCTGACACAGGCTGCACTGTGACCGTAAGAAGAACACAGTGAAGCTGACGTTCATGACTGCCAGCAGGTTGGTCAACTCCCTCCTGTCAGCACAATTCAAAGTCTGTGAACCAGTTCCCAAGAGGCCACAGACCGAATCAGAAGATTCGCCACATGGGGGCACTGTGCTGACCTACCCAGCTTTGGCCACACTGATGGACTGCTGCTCCATGGCTTCGTGGATGCTGATGCGATCGTGTTCCTTGATGCTGCTGAACTCATCGATGCAGCACAACCCGCCATCTGACAGAACCAGAGCTCCAGCCTCCAGGTGCCAGTCACCACCGTCCTTCACCGCTGCGACTGTCAGACCTTCAGCAAACAGAGGAGAACCGCCTGCTCAAGGGCACCTCATCACTGGCAATAAGAGTAAGAAACATGCTGTTCATCCATCAGTGGCAAACATAAAGTGCTTTCACCGTAAAAGCTTCAAATGGTTCTGGTCTGTTATGGACTGTGATGGAGGTTCCCTAAAGACTGTGATGGAGGTTCATGCCACCTTGGTTCTCACAGTGAGAGCTGAGGTTGGCAGAGACACATGGCACCAGCACGTGCTCCCAGACCTGACTTGACTCCTGTGTGGACTGGCTGCTCTTGTTCTGAGCGTATGCCACCTTCCTGCAATCTTCTGGAAAGTCCAGGTGGCGTGATCATCCTTCATGTCCTCCCTTGACCATAGGAGACATGTCACAGAATCCATCAGCAAAAGCTGCTCTGAGGACCAATAGTCTGCTTTCTAAGCTGGAAGTTTAGAAAGGAAGGTCGAACACGCTTGTCTCCAGCAGCACTGTCACTACATCCACCACACTACAGAATCACCTTGGGTCCTGGATGGCAACCACCCATGCAATTAACCAGTCTATCACCAACTCTGCAAAGTAACAATCTCTCTGCTACACTCAGGTGAAGTATGAATGTCTTCACGTCTAGAGAAAACACCAAAAACATTGTAGTTGATGTTCCCTCACAGTGATCCTTCTCATCTGAGTCTCACGAAGTGTCTGTTTGACACAAAGTCATCTCAGTGGAACTTAAGGATCCTGTGGCCTGTGTGAATTAAGAACATCCTGCACGCTGAACTGTGGACTATTTGTCACTGAGTCAGCTCAGTCTGTCTGCGTGAAGAAAAATCTCATCCTCATGGTTAGTGTGAGGCTCCCACACACCTTCTGAACATAGATTTCAAAGATCTTTTGAACAATTCTGTGAAGACTCAGCCTGCAGGAACAAAGGACCAGAGGCCTGGCAACAGCAGATCATAGCTGCAGAAGCAAAGATTTGAACCAGACTGAGGCTCAGCTTTCTACCTGCACTTGTTGATCCAATTCCAGCTGTGAGTACAGAGCGAGGCATGATCTTAGCCGCATACTTCAGAAACTGCGACTTCCCTGTGCCAGGATCACCCACCAGCAACATGTGACACTCCCCTGGAGAAGACAACATTATCTGCACACATACAAGACTTTGTAAAGACAAACACAAACTGTTTCAACCGCCAGAATCCATCTGTCAAAAACAAAGATGAAAATGTAACATTCATGTTTGACAACAGATAAGCACAAGTACTAGGGCTGTTGTAAAAAAAAAAAAATTGATTCACGTCCGAATCGCGATTCTTATTTATTACAATTCTGAATCGATCCAAAATGTCCAAGAATTGATTTTTAAAAAGCATTTTTTTTTTTTACATTTTCTTGCTTACTTGCTGCGTGTACTGTTTGTCATGCAACGGCTTCCGTATGACAGCGTCCCCGTGGGGGGGGTGTCTGGCATGCTTCAAGCACTCGTGAGCTGCAGAGTTCAGTAGCTGTAGCTACTGTAGCAGTAGCTTAGCATGGCGGATGAAGAGCTAATCCAGCCAGCACCGGAGCATTTTGGATTTTATTATTTGCTGTGTAAGAAGGAGCTTGACATGACTCATGCAGTGTGCAAAATCTGAAAAATGAAAGTCAAGTACTTTGGAAACACTTCAAATCCGCAAGCCCACATGCTACGTCATCACCCGGAGCTAAAATAGGGGAGCAGCGGTCTCTGCCGACTACTGACCAGCGCTTCGCTAAACTGCCAGCCAACTCTGAACGAGCAAAGCAGATAAGTACATTTACATCTAGGATCACTTGATTAACCTTGTAAAGCTGCATTTTCTTAAACATAAACATTTTTTAAGTAATAGAACTATTTCTCAGAGCTCTTTGAATTGAAAATCAATTCTGAATCGAATCATCACCCCAAGAATCGGAATCAAATTGAATCGTGAGTTCATCCATCCATCCATCCAACCATTTTCTTCCGCTTTATCCGGAATCGGGTCGCGGGGGCAGCAGTGCAAGCAAAGCCGCCCAGACCTCCCGATCCACACACACCTCCCCCAGCTCCTCCGGGGGAACCCCAAGGTGTTCCCAAGCCAGCTGAGAGATGTAGTCCCTCCAGCGTGTCCTGGGTCTTCCCCGGGGCCTCCTCCCAGTGGGACGTGCCTGGAACACCTCTCCAGCGAGGCCTCTAGGGGGCATCTGGAAAACTGACTCTTTTCGACGTGGAGGAGCAGCGGCTCGACTCCAAGCTCCTCCCGAGTGACCGAGCTCCTCACCCTATCTCTAAGGGAGCGCCCAGCCACCCTGCGGAGGAAACTCATCTCGGCCGCTTGTACTCGCGATCTCATTCTTTCAGTCATGAGCCAAATCTCATGACCATAGATGAGGATCGGAACACAGATCGATTGGTAAATCGAAAGCTTTGCCCCCCTACTCAGCTCTCTCTTCACCACAATGGTCCGATACAGCGACCGCATCACTGCAGATGCTGCACCGATCCGTCTATCGATCTCACGCTCCATCCGTCCCTCACTCGTGAACAAGACCCCGAGATACTTAAACTCCTCCACTTGAGGTAAGGACACTCCACCGAGATTCTGTGGTTCCCAAACCAGACCCCGTCTACACCCTGGCTGCACCTAGAAATTCTGCCAATAAAAATAATTAACAGAACCGGTGACAAAGGGCAGCCCTGGCGGAGGCCAAAATGCACTGGAAACAGGTTTGACTTACTACCAGCAATGCGAAACAAGCTCCTGCTGTGGTCGTACAGGGACTGGATAGCCCTTAGCAAAGGACCCCAGACCCCGTACTCTCTTAGCACTCCCCACAGGGTGCCCCGAGGGACACGGTCAAACGCCTTCTCCAGATCCACAAAACACATGTGTACTGGTTGGGCGAACCCCCATGAACCCTCAAGCACCCGATGGAGCGTGTAGAGCTGGTCCAGTGTGCCGCAACCAGGACGAAAACCACACTGCTCCTCCTGAATCCGAGGTTCGACCATTGGTCGAATTCTCCTCTCCAGTACTCTGGAATAGACCTTACCGGGGAGGCTGAGGAGTGTGATCCCCCTATAGTTGGAACACACCCTCCAGTCCCCCTTCTTAAACAGAGGGACCACCACCCCAGTCTGCCAATCCAGAGGCACTGCCGATCGCCACGCGATGTTCCAGAGGTGTGTCAGCCAATACAGTCCCACAACATCCAGAGACTTAAGGTACTCAGGACAGATTTCATCCACCCCAGGAGCCTTGCCACCGAGGAGCTTTCTAACCACCTCGGTGACATCGACCTGGGTAATGGATGAGTCCGCCTCCGAGTCCCCAGTCTCTGCTTCCTCTTCGGAAGATGTGACGATGGGATTGAGGAGATCCTCGAAGTACTCCTTCCACCGTCCGACAACATCCCCCGTCAGGGTCAACAGCTCCCCACCCGCACCGTAAACAGTGCTGGTGGAGAGCTGCTTCCGCCTCCTGAGGCGTCGGACGGTTTGCCAGAATCTCTTCGCGGCCGACTGATAGTCCTCCATGGCCTCCCCGAACTCCTCCCAGACCCGAGTTTTTGCCTCTGCGACCGCACGGGCTGCGGCACGCTTGGCCTGCCGGTACCTGTCGGCTGCCTCTGGGGTCCCACCTACCAACAAAGATAAGTTGGACTCCTTCTTTAGCTTGACGGCATCCCTTACTTCCGGTGACCACCAGGTTCGGGGATTGCCGCCGTGACAGGCACCAGAGACCTTGTGACCACAGCTACGAGCGGCTGCATCGACAATGGAGATGGAGAACATGCTCCACTCGGACTCCATGTCTCCAACCTCCCCCGGGATCTGGGAGAAGCTCTCCCGGAGGTGGGAGTTGAAGACCTCGCTGACAGAGGGTTCCGCCAGTCGTTCCCAGTTGACCCTCACGATACGCATGGGCCTGCCAGGTCTGACCGGCTTCCTCCCCTCCCAGCGGATCCAACTCACCACCAGGTGGTGATCGGTCGACAGCTCTGCCCCTCTCTTCACTTGAGTGTCCGAGACACGTGGCCGAAGGTCAGATGATACGACTACAAAGTCGATCATCGACCTCCGGCTCAGGGTGTCCTGCTGCCACGTGCACTTATGGACACCCTTGTGCTCGAACATGGTGTTTGTGATGGACAAACTGTGACTAGCACAGAAGTCCAACAACTGAGGCCATGCTTCCTGATCACGCCCCTCCAGGTCTCACTCTCGCTGCCCACATGGGAGTTGAAATCCCCCAGGAGAACAATGGAGTCCCCAGTCGGAGCACTATCTAGTACCCCTCCTAGGGACTCAGGGAAGGTCGGGTACTCTGCACTGCTGCTCGGCCCATAGGCCAAGACAACGGTGAGAGACCTGTCCCTGACCCGAAGGTGTAGGGACGCGACCCTCTTGTTCACTGGAGTGAACTCCAACACATGGCGACTGAGCTGGGGAGCAATATGCAATGCGACCCCAGCTCTCTGCCTCTCCCCGTGGGCAACGCCAGAAAAATTAAGCGTCCAGCCCCTCTCCAGGAGTTGGGTACCAGAGCCCAAGCTGTGCGTGGAGGTGAGCCCGACTATCTCTAGTCGGTATCTCTCAACCTCCCGCACAAGCTCAGGCTCCTTCTCCCCCAGCGAGGTGACATTCCACGTCCCAACAGCCAGGGGCTGTGAGCATGGACTGGGCCGCCGGGCCACCCGCCCTCGACCGCCACCCAATCCTCTCTGCACCCGACCCCCATGGCCCCCTCTGCAGGTGGTGAACCCACAGGAGGGCGGGCCCACATCCCTCTTTCGGGCTGATCCCGGCTGGGCCCCGTGGGCTAAGGCCCGACCGCCAGGCGCTCGCGCGCAAGCCCCAACCCCAGGCCGGGCTCTAGGGTGGGGCCCCGGCTCCACCATACTGGGCGATGTCTCGGTCCTTGATTTTTTACTGGTCATGGAGGTTCTGAACTGCCCTTAGTCTGACCCATCACCTAGGACCTGTTTACCTTGGGAGACCCTACAGGGAGCACAAAGCCCCGTCAACATAGCTCCTAGGATCATCCAGGTACGCAAAGTCCCCCACCACGATAAGGTGGCAGCTAGAGGGGGAGTGAATCGTGAGTTGTTGAACGACTCACATCCCTAACAAGTACTATAGTAGTATTGCAGTACTGCTGCAGCAGACTCAGCTGGTTATTTTATAATGAACACATGAAACACAGTCCTTGAACGGGAAGCTGCCATTTACATCACGACAATAAAATCTCAATTTTACTTTTTAAACATAATTTTGACATACCTCTGATCTTTGATCCAGAGGAATCGACCCTCTGCACCCCTCCAGCAAGCACCATGGCCACAGCCAGTTTAACCACATACATACCAAACACCTGTGGACACAAACTCAACAAGATCTGGTTCCGACCTGGAGACACAGGAGACAAACCTGTGAGATGGAACTGATGATGTAATCAAAACAAAATGTTTGGTGTATTAACGTGTGATATGTTCGTGTGTTTATGTTGTGAAAGACGCTGAGATGCTGCGCCCTTAAAAATAAAATCTCACTTCAAAGCATTAAACATTCATACAGTTTATCAGAAAAAAGAGCTGCTGTCAACTCCATCCCCTCTCCTGTAAAAAAGAGGCCATCTCAACCTCTTATGTGTCACCTCAGTGGTGAGTCGCAGAAAGCAACATGCACTTCTGTGAAACACACAACAAAGCTGCAAAACCATCAGTTTTAGGCTGGCATTTTGTTTGGTTCAGAGTGCAGAGTGCCACAGTCATCCCACAGACACAATACAGACACGTTGCTGCCACAATACCGACATGCAGCAGCCACAATACCGACATGCAGCAGCCACAATACCGACATGCAGCAGCCACAATACCGACATGCAGCAGCCACAATACCGACATGCAGCAGCCACAATACCGACATGCAGCAGCCACAATACCGACATGCAGCAGCCACAATACCGACATGCAGCAGCCACAATACCGACATGCAGCAGCCACAATACAGACATGCAGCAGCCACAATACCGACATGCAGCAGCCACAATACAGACATGCAGCAGCCACAATACCGACATGCTGCAGCCACAATACAGACATGCAGCAGCCACAATACAGACATGCAGCAGCCACAATACAGACATGCAGCAGCCACAATACCGACATGCAGCAGCCACAATACCGACATGCAGCAGCCACAATACAGACATGCAGCAGCCACAATAGACATGCAGCAGCCACAATACAGACATGCTGCAGCCACAATACCGACATGCAGCAGCCACAATACCGACATGCAGCAGCCACAATACAGACATGCAGCAGCCACAATACAGACATGCAGCAGCCACAATACAGACATGCAGCAGCCACAATACCGACATGCAGCAGCCACAATACCGACATGCTGCAGCCACAATACAGACATGCAGCAGCCACAATACAGACATGCAGCAGCCACAATACCGACATGCAGCAGCCACAATACCGACATGCAGCAGCCACAATACCGACATGCTGCAGCCACAATACCGACATGCAGCAGCCACAATACCGACATGCTGCAGCCACAATACAGACATGCAGCAGCCACAATACAGACATGCTGCAGCCACAATACAGACATGCAGCAGCCACAATACAGACATGCAGCAGCCACAATACAGACATGCAGCAGCCACAATACCGACATGCTGCAGCCACAATACCGACATGCAGCAGCCACAATACAGACATGCAGCAGCCACAATACAGACATGCAGCAGCCACAATACAGACATGCAGCAGCCACAATACCGACATGCAGCAGCCACAATACAGACATGCAGCAGCCACAATACAGACATGCAGCAGCCACAATAGACATGCAGCAGCCACAATACAGACATGCTGCAGCCACAATACCGACATGCTGCAGCCACAATACCGACATGCAGCAGCCACAATACAGACATGCAGCAGCCACAATACAGACATGCAGCAGCCACAATACAGACATGTTGCAGACACAATACCGACATGTTGCAGACACAATACAGACATGTTGCAGACACAATACCGACATGTTGCAGACACAATACAGACATGCAGCAGCCACAATACAGACATGTTGCAGACACAATACCGACATGTTGCAGACACAATACCGACATGTTGCAGACACAATACAGACATGTTGCAGACACAATACAGACATGTTGCAGAGACACTGCAGAGACACTGCAGACATACTGCAGCCATCAAACACAACATTTGACTGTTAAATACAGATTACAACTATTTTGGACAAAATGAACACACAATTATTGTGTGTAAAATACAACAGAGCTTTTTCAGGAACTGTATTATGAAAGAGTTCTTGCATACCAGTGATGGGATCATGTTTGTGTCCATCCCAGAATGCCTCAAACTCCTTCTGAATGTCCTCCAGCAGCAGAGCAGCGGCAGCCTGTTGGTTATTCACTTCAATGTTGTTGGCTCTGAGGACCAGCTCCACATCACACAGAGAACCATCGCGAAAAGGCCGCCAGCGCTGGCACATCACCCCATACACCGTCACATCATCGCCTGAGAGCAACACATACATGCTGTCGTTATGACACACAGAGGAGGCAAAGTTTATGCAGCTGCCTGTTTGCCTGAAGACACGAATTGGGAGGCCGATGACAATAAAATGTTGAGATCAACTAGATCTGTTAGTGTGTCTGGATCACATACGGCCCTCAACTGCACATTGGGTACAACATGGGGATTAAGGACTCTGGCCAGGGGCCCTCTGCAACTTTTCCGGTCTGATGGGGATTTAATGTTGCACACTGGCAGTCTGTGACTTTAACTGAATCATGAAGGAAGATAAAATAAGTCTGTGTTCAGAATTCACAAACTGTACAGTTCATCCGTTTTATAGACCTACACGGTTTCTACTGTGTGTCTCGTGATTAAACTGTTTTGCTTTAAATGTTCTTACCAGATTTACATTTGTCAACCAGGTCATCTTCCAGGACGACCACCATGGAACGAGGAACGCTGCCCACTGTCAGCCTCTGCACCTGTGGTGTTGGAGGACAATCCATCCGCTGATCCACATCTGATCCAGTCTGACAGAGATCTGCACTCACCGATGACGCAAACGAGGACGCCTCACCTGCTCCTGGATCTTGATCTCCTGGTAGTCCCTACAGACCGCCGGCTCAGAGCTTCCAGACAGACAGCTGAACTTAAAGGAGTCGCAGTCGTTGGGGTTTGGGCAGGTTGTTGGTGGGACAAATGTGGAGAACTGTTCAAAGTCAGCCTGGGCTGTGAACACGTGACGGCACTTGGTACAGATATAATCACGCTCATACTCCAGCACCTACGAGAGGACCAGAAACCAGAGTGAAGACTCATAAATACCGCATCTGTTCTCTTTATGTCAGCCAAAACTGGAGCTGAAAAACACCCACATTAACTGTTCAATTCATGAAACATTGCTGCAAAGCTAATAGGGTCTACAAGAACATCCTAATCCTAACACTCGCTAAAATACAGTGAGAACAATGGAGGTCCTAATATCGATCCAAAGACCCGAGTGCTACCTGAATGAGTCCTGATCCACATCAGAGTCCTGGTGTTTAATCCTGTAATCATAAGACACTTTTTGCTTTGCATACTATCTGGCTCAGTGGCTGCAGAAGGTTTGAACCTGGATCCTGTGGACCACCTGGAGGTGACCAACATAAATAAACTAAACTGAACTACACATAACCAAAAGGAAAAAACTTCACCACTAAGGAACATCAGTTTAGGTCTCAGAGCATGTGCTGGTGTCACACGTTGTTGCATCCAGCACACTATGGAACTGGCTTAGGTCCTGGATCAGAAGGTAGACAACTGGTTCTTCCCCACCTTTCCAAAGTAACGCTCTATCTTCGACATTCATTTGTTCATTTTCTGCTGCTTATAAGGGGCGTGGTGATAGCAGACCAAGCATCTCAGTCCACCCTTCCCTATCCTCGGCCAAGTCCTCGAACTCTTCCTAGGGGATCCTGAGGTGTACCCAAGCCTCAGTCTACCCAAGGGCTTCTTCCCAGTTAGACGTGCCTAGAAGACCTCCCCAGGGAGACCACCATGGGGAATCTTCACCAGACACCAAAACCACCTCACCTGGGTCCTTTGGATGTTAAGAAGTAGTGGTTCTACTCAGAGTCCTTCCCAGATAGTCAAGCTTCTCACCCTGTCCAGGAGTGTACACCCAGACACTCAACGGAGGAACCTCATTTCCACCACTTGTATCCGTGACCTTGTTCCTTCAGTCATTACCCAAAGTTCATGACCATAGGTGAAGATAAGACAGTAAATCGAAGGTCTGCTTCCTCTCTGTGAGTAGGTTGGCGATATCTGCTGGAGTTACAGTCAACCCCATTCCCCATCAGAGTGCTCAGGGCATCCATGCAAAATTCTGCCTGAAGAGGGGGTGGGCCGATGCTTGGCCCTGGGGCCTCCAACGGCAATCTTGATAAACCTTCTTTAAGATGTTCGGTTTGTGTCTAAATCAAATTGACAGCATTTCAAGGAAGTAACAATGTCTTGGAGCTTTCAGGAAACCTTTATGGAAACTAGGGATGCACCGATCCATAACTTTTCACTTCCAATCCGATCCCGATACCCAAATTTGGATATCTGCTGATACCAGTACTATTCTGATACCAGAGCTGTATTTGCTTCAATATTATTATTATCATTATTGTTGATTTTATGAGGATATTTTGTGTTCCCAGTTATACACCTTCATGATGAATTGTTTAGAGGAGGATTTTCTTAAGAAGATGACCTGAAAGTTCAGCTACAATTTGCCAGAAGGTACATCTAAGACAGAAGCCTAGATTTGATGTCTTGGTGAAAGAATGAAGTACTTTTATTTATAGACTTTGATAGACTTGTTTTTATAGGCTTAAAAGCAGTGGTGGGCACAGTTCCATTAATCTGCTAACCGCTATTTATCAAAGCTAACTTTTTTGTTAGCAGATTAGCTTTTCAGATAACTCTGAAAACTATCAGCGGACCAATTAGCTTCCGCTAAATTTAGTTATTTTCAGTCTGCTAACGTTTTTTTGCTGGCATAGTTAGTAAAGCTGAATGGTCAAAAACGCTTGTAAACCTTAAAATTATACATGTTAGTTCCTGTCTGTTATGTGTTTTGCAGCAGTCTGGCAGCTATGAGGACCTGAGCTCAACTCTACCCCGCCAGAAGGGGCCTGGCTACTACGCTGCGGAAAAAAGTCATTCAACATACAGTGTCCTAGACTTGTGGCAGAAGACATCAAAAGCAAAATAGCTTTCACTTATGGTTTTGATTTATAAACCAAACTAATTCCGGACAGTTCATCGACATTAACGTCAACTCTGTCATTTTTATAAAGTGAAAATATTGCATATATGTTTTAGTTTTAAAGTAATGCGCTAATTCTGAAGGTTTGAGCATTACACACACAGATGCCAAAAGGCATTATGGGAAAATGAGCCTCCTCTGATCACTGGCTGGTTGGTTTATTTATTTGTAAAAGCCAACAACACACGTTACTGTGATGTGTGTGTTGGCTTTTACAAATAAATATGTCCTCCTTTCATTTGTAAACAAAGGCATTTGCAAAACAGAAAATTCTGATTGTTAAGTGTGTGATTGTGAAAAAAGTGACAGTGTGATCATTGGTTGCTATTCACACTCCCATCCAGAAGATGACAGTGTTCTATGCATTTTGACCATAATCCCTCCCTCACTGTCCAGAATAAGACCAAACTCCACAGAATGGTATCAGCAGCATTAAAACTAGTGGAAAAGACAGACCAGCAGCCTCTTCATGGTCTGTATGAGGATGTGGTTGTTAGACAAGCTTTCAAAATTACATCTGATCCATCTCATGTTCTGTTCTTAGAATACGACCTGCTACCCTCAGGAAGGAGTTACAGAGTTTGCAAATGCAAATTTCATTCCCGTTTCCATTTCTTTCCTCAACAAACAGTTAAATACATCCCAGTCCTTGCCACCTCCGTGACAAACAGGTCACCCTAGGAGGGAGGAGGAGGTACAGGTGTTTTTATGGCATTGTGTTTTACAGGTGTTGCACTGCAATTTTATGGCACTTTAATTATTTGTACTTATTTTCACTGTATCATCGTCTTTGTGGCCCTTACAGGTCTGTTTTTGTTGTATGTGGCAGCTTCCTGTGCTTCGTCCCAAGACAAATTTCCCAGAGAGGGACAAAGTTGATCTTAAGTTATATAAGTTAACTTTTCAGTTAGCAGATTAGCGGTTATCGAAGCTAACTTTCTGGTTAGCTGTGCCCACCACTGCTTAAAAGAGAAATGACAGCACTCTCTTTGTTGGTCTCTCTCTCCTTCTCAATTTCAATGGAGCTTTATTGACATGGGAAACATATGTTTACATTGTCAAAGCAAGTGTTACAGTAAAAATAAAAAATTAAGTCCTCTCTCCCTCTGTCTCTCTCAATTCAATTTCAAATGAAACATACATTTACATTGTCAAAGCGTGTTGGAGCAAAAAAATATGAAACGGTCCTCTCCCTGTCTCTCCCTCGCTCTCTCTCCCTGGCTCTCTCTGTTACCGTTTTCCTGCTGAGCAAACTTGGAACTTTTTGGAAACACGAAGCCTTTCAACTGTAAAATAAACCATAAATTTCTAAATGTATCATCAGCGACGCTCACGCGAGGAACTCCAGATTAATACTGAAGGATTCTGATGGAGTTTTTCCCCATTTCTGTTCGGCTCTGCTCCTGTGCTGTGCTCTGAGCTGCTGTTTCATAGCGTTTCACAGCCTCGGGATGTTGAGGCGGCTGATTTTTTTCTGTAACAATTCAGTAAATTTTTCGAAAAATCCATGCTCGGTGGCACAGACAATTTGAACCCGAGAGCCGTGTGGAAATTTGCCGCTACCCATAGCTTGAAACCCTCAACTGCAGAACAAACAGGTTGGCTTCAGTTCAGAAACCTCCCCCTCCCCTCCTCACGCTCAGCAGTAAACACAGCAGAGAGCATGCAGCAGCGCTTGAAAGGTTTCACAGACGTGGCTTCTCTCCAGTATGGGAAAATGCCACAGGTTGTATTGGTATTTTCCGATATTTGAATTACGTTGGTATCAGAAGCCGATACAGATACTGGATCAGATCGGTCCCAACCTTAACAGAAACTATCAAGAAAGACTTTGAACCAGATCGGTTTTTATGTCTCTGTGTGGTCTACAACATGGAAAAAAGACAAAACGATGTCTCAGCATTAGAACATGAAATCACTTCGAGTTTTTAATGTAAAGAGTCATTTGAACAAATACTAAAAACTGAGAAATAATATCACGCCATTACCTTAGTGACACTGGTGCGGATGACAGTACCAGTGACAGACAGGAAGTGCCCAACGTCTCTGGACCTGGGAATGGTGTCCCGAGTGAGTTCTGGACATACTGGAAGACCTGGACAGCAGAAACAATAAAACCTGAGAAACAACAGACATTTATTGAGTTTCTTCAACAACAACAACAACAAAAAAAACAAGAGAAAATATTAGGTAAGAAAGTGTGTGCACATGCTCTGCCGTGCACGCGCTCCACCATGCATGCTCCCACAGATGGAATGTGTGCTGGCTAATGGGCAGAGTCAGGTTTACAGCCTTCGGATGGTCTCTGAACAGCCGGAAAGACTCTCAAACAGGTGCTGTTACTCTGCAGAGCCCCGGACCGGTTTGGTGTCTAACCTGTGATTCGAGTGTGAAGAGTCCGTTTTGTTTTCTGTCGTTGGTGTGGATTTGAAGAGTCAGTCTGAGTTAAATCCAGGAAGACTTTTTGTAAGACGTCATCAAATACAGCCAGAACGTCTCCGGGGAAAGCGTTGAAGTAATCTGCAACCTGCACATAAATATGGTGACATCATGAGTGCGGAACCCAAATACCTCAGATTACTGGATATGGGACGCAAAAGAATAAGTCCACGTGGACAACCCCCCACCCCGCTGTCAAATTACGCAAACAAATAAACAAACATACAAAAAATGAGCTTCACTTTCATTAAGATGATCCCAAAGTAAAGACCAGAACTCTGCAGTGACAGGTTTAGGACCCAAAGTAAAGACCAGAACTCTGCAGTGACAGGTTTAGGACCCAAAGTAAAGACCAGAACTCTGCAATGACAGGTTTAGGACCCAAAGTAAAGACCACAACTCTGAAAGGACAGGTTTAGGATCCAAAGTGAGGACCAGAGCTCTGCAGTGACAGGTTTAGGATCCAAAGTGAGGACTAGAACTCTGCAGGGACAGGTTTAGGACCCAAAGTGAGGACCAGAACGCTGCAGTGACAGGTTTAGGACCCAAAGTGAGGACCAGAACGCTGCAGTGACAGGTTTAGGACCCAAAGTGAGTACCAGAACTCTGCAGTGACAGGTTTAGGATCCAAAGTGAAGAGCAGACCTCTGAAATGACAGGTTTAAGACCCAAAGTGAGGACCAGAACTCTGCAGGGACAGGTTTAGGAACTAAAGTGAGGACTACAACTCTGCAGTGACAAGTTTAGGACCCAAAGTGAGGACTAGAACTCTGCAGGTACAGGTTTAGGACCCAAAGTGAAGAGCAGACCTCTGAAAGAACAGGTTTAAGACCCAAAAGTGAGGACCAGAACTCTGCAGGGACAGGTTTAGGACCCAAAGTGAGGACTAGAACTCTGCAGTGACAGGTTTAGGACCCAAAGTGAGGACCAGAACTCTGCAGTGACAGGTTTAGGACCCAAAGTGAGGACCAGAACTCTGCAGGGACAGGTTTAGGACCCAAAGTGAAGAGCCGAACTCTGAAAGAACAGGTTTAAGACCCAAAGGTGAGGACAAGAACTCTGCAGGGACAGGTTTAAGACCCAAAAGTGAGGACCAGAACTCTGCAGTGACAGGTTTAGGATCCAAAGTGAGGACCAGAGCTCTGCAGTGACAGGTTTAGGATCCAAAGTGAGGACTAGAACTCTGCAGGGACAGGTTTAGGACACAAAGTGAGGACTAGAACTCTGCAGGGACAGGTTTAGGACACAAAGTGAGGACTAGAACTCTGCAGTGACAGGTTTAGGATCCAAAGTGAGTACCAGAACTTTGTAGTGACAGGTTTAGGACTCAAAGTGAGGACCAGAACTCTTCAAGGACATGTTTAGGACCCAAAGTGAAGAGCAGAACTCTGAAAGGACATGTTTAAAACCAAAGGTGAGGACCAGAACTCTGCAGGGACAGGTTTAGGACCCAAAGTGAAGAGCAGATCTCTGAAATTACAAGTTTAAGACCCAAAGTGAGGACCAGAACTCTGCAGGGACAGGTTTAGGACCCAAAGTGAAGAGCAGACCTCTGAATGAACAGGTTTAAGACCCAAAAGTGAGGACCAGAACTCTGCAGTGACAGGTTTAGGATCCAAAGTGAGGACCAGAGCTCTGCAGTGACAGGTTTAGGATCCAAAGTGAGGACTAGAACTCTGCAGGGACAGGTTTAGAACCCGAAATGAGGACCAGAACTCTGCAGTGATAGGTTTAGGACCCAAAGTGAGGACCAGAACTCTGCAAGGATATGTTTAGGACCCAAAGTGAAGAGCAGACCTCTGAAATGACAGTTTTAAGACCCAAAGTGAGGACCAGAACTCTGCAGGGACAGGTTTAGGACACAAAGTAAAGAGCAGAACTCTGCAGGGACAGGTTTAGGACCCAAAGTGAGGACTAGAACTCTGCAGTGACAGGTTTAGGACCCAAAGTGAGGACCAGAACTCTGCAGTGACAGGTTTAGGACACAAAGTAAAGAGCAGAACTCTGCAGGGACAGGTTTAGGACCCAAAGTGAGGACTAGAACTCTGCAGTGATAGGTTTGGGACCCAAAGTGAGGACCAGAACTCTGCAAGGATATGTTTAGGACCCAAAGTGAAGAGCAGAACTCTGCAGGGACAGGTTTAGGACACAAAGTGAGGACTAGAACTCTGCAGTGACAGGTTTAGGATCCAAAGTGAGTACCAGAACTTTGTAGTGACAGGTTTAGGACTCAAAGTGAGGACCAGAACTCTTCAAGGACATGTTTAGGACCCAAAGTGAAGAGCAGAACTCTGAAAGGACATGTTTAAAACCAAAGGTGAGGACCAGAACTCTGCAGGGACAGGTTTAGGACCCAAAGTGAAGAGCAGATCTCTGAAATTACAAGTTTAAGACCCAAAGTGAGGACCAGAACTCTGCAGGGACAGGTTTAGGACCCAAAGTGAAGAGCAGACCTCTGAATGAACAGGTTTAAGACCCAAAAGTGAGGACCAGAACTCTGCAGTGACAGGTTTAGGATCCAAAGTGAGGACCAGAGCTCTGCAGTGACAGGTTTAGGATCCAAAGTGAGGACTAGAACTCTGCAGGGACAGGTTTAGAACCCGAAATGAGGACCAGAACTCTGCAGTGATAGGTTTAGGACCCAAAGTGAGGACCAGAACTCTGCAAGGATATGTTTAGGACCCAAAGTGAAGAGCAGACCTCTGAAATGACAGTTTTAAGACCCAAAGTGAGGACCAGAACTCTGCAGGGACAGGTTTAGGACACAAAGTAAAGAGCAGAACTCTGCAGGGACAGGTTTAGGACCCAAAGTGAGGACTAGAACTCTGCAGTGACAGGTTTAGGACCCAAAGTGAGGACCAGAACTCTGCAGTGACAGGTTTAGGACACAAAGTAAAGAGCAGAACTCTGCAGGGACAGGTTTAGGACCCAAAGTGAGGACTAGAACTCTGCAGTGATAGGTTTGGGACCCAAAGTGAGGACCAGAACTCTGCAAGGATATGTTTAGGACCCAAAGTGAAGAGCAGAACTCTGAAAGGACAGGTTTAAAACCCAAGGTGAGGACCAGAACTCTGCAGTGATAGGTTTAGGACCCAAAGTGAGGACCAGAACTCTGCAGTGACAGGTTTAGGATCCAAAGTGAGGACCAGAGCTCTGCAGTGACAGGTTTAGGATCCAAAGTGAAGAGCAGAACTCTGAAAGGACAGGTTTAGAACCCAAAATGAGGACCAGAACTCTGCAGTGATAGGTTTAGGATCCAAAGTGAGGACCAGAGCTCTGCAGTGACAGGTTTAGGATCCAAAGTGAGGACTAGAACTCTGCAGGGACAGGTTTAGGACCCAAAAGTGAGGACCAGAACTCTGCAGTGACAGGTTTAGGATCCAAAGTGAGGACCAGAGCTCTGCAGTGACAGGTTTAGGATCCAAAGTGAGGACTAGAACTCTGCAGGGACAGGTTTAGGACACAAAGTGAGGACTAGAACTCTGCAGGGACAGGTTTAGGACACAAAGTGAGGACTAGAACTCTGCAGTGACAGGTTTAGGATCCAAAGTGAGTACCAGAACTTTGTAGTGACAGGTTTAGGACTCAAAGTGAGGACCAGAACTCTTCAAGGACATGTTTAGGACCCAAAGTGAAGAGCAGAACTCTGAAAGGACATGTTTAAAACCAAAGGTGAGGACCAGAACTCTGCAGGGACAGGTTTAGGACCCAAAGTGAAGAGCAGATCTCTGAAATTACAAGTTTAAGACCCAAAGTGAGGACCAGAACTCTGCAGGGACAGGTTTAGGACCCAAAGTGAAGAGCAGACCTCTGAATGAACAGGTTTAAGACCCAAAAGTGAGGACCAGAACTCTGCAGTGACAGGTTTAGGATCCAAAGTGAGGACCAGAGCTCTGCAGTGACAGGTTTAGGATCCAAAGTGAGGACCAGAACTCTGCAGTGACAGGTTTAGGATCCAAAGTGAGGACTAGAACTCTGCAGGGACAGGTTTAGAACCCGAAATGAGGACCAGAACTCTGCAGTGATAGGTTTAGGACACAAAGTGAGGACCAGAACTCTGCAAGGATATGTTTAGGACCCAAAGTGAAGAGCAGACCTCTGAAATGACAGTTTTAAGACCCAAAGTGAGGACCAGAACTCTGCAGGGACAGGTTTAGGACACAAAGTAAAGAGCAGAACTCTGCAGGGACAGGTTTAGGACCCAAAGTGAGGACTAGAACTCTGCAGTGACAGGTTTAGGACCCAAAGTGAGGACCAGAACTCTGCAGTGACAGGTTTAGGACACAAAGTAAAGAGCAGAACTCTGCAGGGACAGGTTTAGGACCCAAAGTGAAGAGCAGACCTCTGAATGAACAGGTTTAAGACCCAAAAGTGAGGACCAGAACTCTGCAGTGACAGGTTTAGGATCCAAAGTGAGGACCAGAGCTCTGCAGTGACAGGTTTAGGATCCAAAGTGAGGGCCAGAACTCTGCAGGGACAGGTTTAGGCCCCAAAGTGAAGAGCAGACCTCTGAATGAACAGGTTTAAGACCCAAAAGTGAGGACCAGAACTCTGCAGTGACAGGTTTAGGATCCAAAGTGAGGACCAGAGCTCTGCAGGGACAGGTTTAGGACCCAAAGTGAGGACTAGAACTCTGCAGTGACAGGTTTAGGACCCAAAGTGAGGACCAGAACTCTGCAGTGACAGGTTTAGGACACAAAGTAAAGAGCAGAACTCTGCAGGGACAGGTTTAGGACCCAAAGTGAAGAGCAGACCTCTGAATGAACAGGTTTAAGACCCAAAAGTGAGGACCAGAACTCTGCAGTGACAGGTTTAGGATCCAAAGTGAGGACCAGAGCTCTGCAGTGACAGGTTTAGGATCCAAAGTGAGGACCAGAACTCTGCAGGGACAGGTTTAGGCCCCAAAGTGAAGAGCAGACCTCTGAATGAACAGGTTTAAGACCCAAAAGTGAGGACCAGAACTCTGCAGTGACAGGTTTAGGATCCAAAGTGAGGACCAGAGCTCTGCAGTGACAGGTTTAGGATCCAAAGTGAGGACCAGAGCTCTGCAGTGACAGGTTTAGGATCCAAAGTGAGGACTAGAACTCTGCAGGGACAGGTTTAGAACCCAAAATGAGGACCAGAACTCTGCAGTGACAGGTTTAGGATCCAAAGTGAGGACCAGAACTCTGCAGTGACAGGTTTAGGATCCAAAGTGAGGACTAGAACTCTGCAGTGAAAGGTTTAGGACCCAAAGTGAGGACCAGAACTCTGCAAAGATATGTTTAGGACCCAAAGTGAAGAGCAGAACTCTGAAAGGACAGGTTTAAAACCCAAGGTGAGGACCAGAACTCTGCAGTGATAGGTTTAGGACCCAAAGTGAGGACCAGAACTCTGCAGTGACAGGTTTAGGATCCAAAGTGAGGACCAGAGCTCTGCAGTGACAGGTTTAGGATCCAAAGTGAAGAGCAGAACTCTGAAAGGACAGGTTTAGAACCCAAAATGAGGACCAGAACTCTGCAGTGATAGGTTTAAGACCCAAAGTGAGGACCAGAACTCTGCAAGGATATGTTTAGGACCCAAAGTGAAGAGCAGACCTCTGAAATGACAGTTTTAAGACCCAACGTGAGGACCAGAACTCTGCAGGGACAGGTTTAGGACCCAAAGTGAGGACTAGAACTCTGCAGTGACAGGTTTAGGACCCAAAGTGAGGACTAGAACTGCAGTGACAGGTTTAGGACCCAAAGTGAGGACCAGAACTCTGCAGTGACAGGTTTAGGACACAAAGTAAAGAGCAGAACTCTGCAAGGACAGGTTTAGGACCCAAAGTGAGGACTAGAACTCTGCAGTGACAGGTTTAGGACCCAAAGTGAGGACTAGAACTCTGCAGGGACAGGTTTAGGACCCAAAGTGAGGACTAGAACTCTGCAGTGACAGGTTTAGGACCCAAAGTGAGGACTAGAACTCTGCAGGGACAGGTTTAGGACCCAAAGTGAGGACTAGAACTCTGCAGTGACAGGTTTAGGACCCAAAGTGAAGAGCAGAACTCTGCGGGGACAGGTTTAGGACCTTTACCTCCATACTAGCTTCAAACAGCGTCATGGCGTTGATGATGACAGCATGATGGAAGTCATCATGAGTATCTGCAGGAAGCTGAAGGATGTCTCCACGGTGATGCTCCATCACATACGCCTCAAACACTCGACCAATCAGAGCCTCCTGTTCTGGACTAATCATCATGATGGACTTCCTGCCAGGTCAGAGATGAGTAAGTGTTTATTCTGGGTCTGATGCCTGTAACATTTAAACAACATTTTCTTCTGGTATCACAGTTTCTTCAGTTGCAGCCTCACGTTAAAATATTTCACCTTGATGTTTGTCTTCTGTGGACTCAATCTGACCTGAGAATCACTAAGGACCCTTGGGAAAGGTCTTTAATCCCCTAGTTGCTCCCGGTGTGTAGTGAGCACTTTGTATGGCAGCACCCTGACATCGGGGTGAATGTGAAGCATTACTGTAAAGCACTTTGAGCATCTTATACAGATGGAAAAGCATTAAATAAATGCAGTCAGTTTACCTCACTGCATGGTGTTGCCAGGTTAGCTCATTATAAGCATTTGTTCCCTTTTTTTTAATTTGCCAAAACCAGGGGTCAAAGCTCCACCCACTACTAATTAACTGCCAGGTCTGCTCAGCCAATCCAGAGCAAGAAAACACCAGACTCGGCCGCAGCAGGGCGGACGCCCCCCGACTCCTAAACGTTTCTGGACATCATATTTTCCAAAATACAGCCGCTTCTTCTCTCCATTAAAACAAATAAAATAGCCTGTTCTAGATGCCAAATATCTTCAACTGTCTCGATGTTCGGCAGAGACATTCCTGCAGACACTGTATTCTTATTTCCAACATTACATTTTTTTCGTATTTATAACAACTGGAATTTCATAAATAACTGTAATAAAAAGTTGAATCATTTATTTCTTCTGAGCTTGCTGTTGTTTGTAATCTGGCAACACAGGAACAAGAAACTTAAGCGGATTTCTTGAAAGGCAGCAGTTATTGTGTTCATGAAGTGAGAACGAAGGAGTCAGAGTCATAGTTTTGTTGGGTTTAACAATAATAAACCACTGACTGACCTACAGACGCGCCGTCAGTTCTTTTCTTCCTCCGTCACTTTGGCGGGTTAAACTGTGTCCGAGTGAACCCTCAGTTCTGCCTCACAGGTTGTGACTCGGCTGTGCCGCTCTCTTAATTAACGGGCTCTTCATTAATTTAATGCTAACTACTTTCCCATTACAATCAAACTCTCAGCACACAGAACCAAGCACAAGTCCAATCCTGTTAAAACTGTTTAATACGGCAGAAAATCAGCCTGTACAACCAAACACGGGGCAATAAAACTCTTCACACACCAACATCCTGCTGTCGGATTTTCAACGTAAAAGCCTGATTTCGTTAACTTTTTTTTTTTTTTTGAGGGTAACTCTTCATAACTCTATTTTAGGTTTTTGCAATGCTGAAATATCAAATATGTTGATGGCGTAATGTAGTTTTTTCTACATTGAAGCGTTTTCTCATATTTAAAGATGGCTGAGAGACAAATCATCAGCTGTATTTACTTTGTACTTCAAACCCCATGATGCACTGCTTCACAAATATATTTTCTTTTTTTTTCTGCCTTATATATCTGGAAGAACCTTTAGGGTTTTCAGTTCATGTTTTGTGTCCATGTGGGCAACAGCCCATCATTTGAATGCTTTTGGAGCTTTTAACCATGAAAACAAGAACCTGCTATGTACAGATTTGGGCCAAAATGTGATCAAAGCACCATCACCCTAAACTGGAAACAATATGGTGCCGGTCAGTCCAAACCACCACCAACATGGTATCAGTTCAGATCCCGTCACCAGTCAAATCAAATCAAATCAAATTTTTTTTATATAGCGCCAAATCACAACAAACAGTTGCCCCAAGGCGCTTTATATTGTAAGGCAAGGCCATACAATAATTATGTAAAACCCCAACGGTCAAAACGACCCCCTGTGAGCAAGCACTTGGCGACAGTGGGAAGGAAAAACTCCCTTTTAACAGGAAGAAACCTCCAGCAGAACCAGGCTCAGGGAGGGGCAGTCTTCTGCTGGGACTGGTTGGGGCTGAGGGAGAGAACCAGGAAAAAGACATGCTGTGGAGGGGAGCAGAGATCGATCACTAATGATTAAATGCAGAGTGGTGCATACAGAGCAAAAAGAGAAAGAAACTGGGGAACCCCCCCAGCAGTCTACGTCTATAGCAGCATAACTAAGGGATGGTTCAGGGTCACCTGATCCAGCCCTAACTATAAGCTTTAGCAAAAAGGAAAGTTTTAAGCCTAATCTTAAAAGTAGAGAGGGTGTCTGTCTCCCTGATCTGAATTGGGAGCTGGTTCCACAGGAGAGGAGCCTGAAAGCTGAAGGCTCTGCCTCCCATTCTACTCTTACAAACCCTAGGAACTACAAGTAAGCCTGCAGTCTGAGAGCGAAGCGCTCTATTGGGGTGATATGGTACTACGAGGTCCCTAAGATAAGATGGGACCTGATTATTCAAAACCTTATAAGTAAGAAGAAGAATTTTAAATTCTATTCTAGAATTAACAGGAAGCCAATGAAGAGAGGCCAATATGGGTGAGATATGCTCTCTCCTTCTAGTCCCCGTCAGTACTCTAGCTGCAGCATTTTGAATTAACTGAAGGCTTTTCAGGGAACTTTTAGGACAACCTGATAATAATGAATTACAATAGTCCAGCCTAGAGGAAATAAATGCATGAATTAGTTTTCAGCATCACACTGAGACAAGACCTTTCTAATTTTAGAGATATTGCGCAAATGCAAAAAAGCAGTCCTACATATTTGTTTAATATGCACTTTGAATGACATATCCTGATCAAAAATGACTCCAAGATTTCTCACAGTATTACTAGAGGTCAGGGTAATGCCATCCAGAGTAAGGATCTGGTTAGACACCATGTTTCTAAGATTTGTGGGGCCAAGTACAATAACTTCAGTTTTATCTGAGTTTAAAAGCAGGAAATTAGAGGTCATCCATGTCTTTATGTCTGTAAGACAATCCTGCAGTTTAGCTAATTGGTGTGTGTCCTCTGGCTTCATGGATAGATAAAGCTGGGTATCATCTGCGTAACAATGAAAATTTAAGCAATACCGTCTAATAATACTGCCTAAGGGAAACATGTATAAAGTGAATAAAATTGGTCCTAGCACAGAACCTTGTGGAACTCCATAATTAACTTTAGTCTGTGAAGAAGATTCCCCATTTACATGAACAAATTGTAATCTATTAGACAAATATGATTCAAACCACCGCAGCACAGTGCCTTTAATACCTATGGCATGCTCTAATCTCTGTAATAAAATTTTATGGTCAACAGTATCAAAAGCAGCACTGAGGTCTAACAGAACAAGCACAGAGATGAGTCCACTGTCCGAGGCCATAAGAAGATCATTTGTAACCTTCACTAATGCTGTTTCTGTACTATGATGAATTCTAAAACCTGACTGAAACTCTTCAAATAGACCATTCCTCTGCAGATGATCAGTTAGCTGTTTTACAACTACCCTTTCAAGAATTTTTGAGAGAAAAGGAAGGTTGGAGATTGGCCTATAATTAGCTAAGATAGCTGGGTCAAGTGATGGCTTTTTAAGTAATGGTTTAATTACTGCCACCTTAAAAGCCTGTGGTACATAGCCAACTAACAAAGATAGATTGATCATATTTAAGATCGAAGCATTAAATAATGGTAGGGCTTCCTTGAGCAGCCTGGTAGGAATGGGGTCTAATAAACATGTTGATGGTTTGGATGAAGTAACTAATGAAAATAACTCAGACAGAACAATCGGAGAGAAAGAGTCTAACCAAATACCGGCATCACTGAAAGCAGCCAAAGATAACGATACGTCTGTGTGCTCGGGCTTCCTCTCACATCCATACCAGTCGGTGTTACTTCTTGTTGCTGTGCACATACAACAGATCTGAGGACAGGCGCTGCAGTCCACCGTCACGATGACGTCATTCACTGATAATTATCATCTGAACATCAAGTTTCAGAAAACACAAAATAATCCAAAAGAAAAGAAAACCACAACCAAACTTTATTGAAGTGTTAAACTGCATAAGTTGAATTTATCAGCAACAAAGAAGCAGATTAGACTTCAGAACCAAAATGAGCGCTAAAATGAAGTTTATCTTCCTTTAATTTGGGCTACAATGATCCGAAAATTTAATGTTTCCAGAAAAACAAGTGACAATGACCGGTGCGAGTCGGACCAACGAGATACAGTGTTTAAGAACTCACCACATGACATAAACCTTCATCTTATTCTGAAATCCCAGGTGCTCCTGCTGCTTTAGATGAAAGAGCAGAATTCATTTTTTCCTTTGATGTAATTTGCAAACGGGACACTCGAACCTTCGTGTATAACAGGAAGTGTGAAGACGTCGTCCTTTTTTGTCCGTTTTTGCAAACACACACGACCTCCATCTGTGCGACGCAACATGAACAGCGATCAAAGTGCTGAGAGGAGTTCAGACAGAAAAACATGATCAGTGCCGCTTTATGACATCATAAAGTGTGAAAGACCTCAGGCATTACACAACTAAAAATGACACACACACAGGAACAGGAAGTTTAAAGGACATTTGAATATCTGCTTTGAATGAGAAACACCTTTAAATCATCACATCAAAGAGTCGTGTGTGCGATTTTCTCCAAGAATCCCTGCTGCGCCGTGTGATGACCCACATTAAAACTCTGCCACCTTGTCACTGGAAGAGCTTGATGACATCACACAGCTGTAAAGTTAAGGGGATTATCTTCTTTAAAAAAGGTCACTCCTCTGCTCCACGTGGACTTTGAACCCAACCGTCCCCACAGTTTGTCACGAGACAATTTGGGAAACAAAGTCCACAGGCAGTGACCACGGGGTTAAAGACAACAGAAGACTTCCAGGCTCCTCCATTAGGCCACGCCTCTAGTGGGAGGCCTCCTTCTGCACGGGCTGTGAAGACGTTTCCTCTGAGGCCGTCTCAGCAGAGGTCCCAGTGTCGCCGTTCTCTGCTCCCTGATTCAGAGACATCTTCTCCATAGCTGCAGGGCGGACAAACATTCACACAAAAACACGTCAGATGAAGAGCACTGCCATGACAACTAATCACAACACAGTGGGCGGAGGAGGGAATGACACACCGCTGCCGCCACATCAAGGTTATACTGCAACAGAAGAATTACACGTGTCGTATGTTATCTTGTCAACATGAACACGGGGCCACGGAGTGGACACGTCTGCGTAAAGACCAATCAACAGCAGGTCTGAACGTCACAGATTTTTATGACATCATAAGGCCAGAGTGCAAAAGCCATCAAAGGCAAAGCCTGGAGGCTGTTCCAGGAAACAACTGAAAAACCCACCAAAAATCTGCTTGCCAGCTTTGTGGTGTGTTTTATACACAGACAGATGTGATGACGTGTCCTCTGTCCTCCTCTGGAGGCCCTCAGTGGTTCTGTTTTGTTGTTCTTTGCCTACTATTTGTCAGCAAGATATTGAAAAATGAGATGAAGAGATTTCACAGACATTTGGGGTGGAGATCAGCTCCGGTAGAAGGGGCGGAGCTTGCATTTGAGCTCAAATGCACACTGCTTTGACCCTGATTACTCACCAAGGAGATTATAATCTGACTGTAACTAGGGTCCAAGAGCAAATCCTGACCTCGGATTACAGGATCAACAGTCAGCAATTAACAGTAAAATTAGGCTGTAAAAAGCAGGAGAAGTGATCAATAACCAGCTGACAATCAAACAGACGGTCAGACCGCTACGAGCGCTTGTCCACGACAAAGAAGATCAGAATCAAATTTATTGATCTGGTGTCATTGGTGCATAAACAACAATAAAAAAAAAGGAAAAAAAATACTTCTGTAATAAGTAAAAGAGTCAAATATGCAAATAGACAAAACTATGTTCACTGTCAAATAAATATAACGTAGTGGAATGGGGCTGTGCAAAGGTATGTGTGCCTGTACAGTGTGTGTGTGTGTGTGTGTGTGTGGGAGGGGGATTATTTACAAGTCTAGATGAGAAATTTAGGACAACCAGGACACTTCCTGCCTCAGACAGGTTTGGGACCCACAGACCTTGCAGTGAAGCTGTGCTGCTGCCAGGTGGTGCTGTGCCGCTGTCTTCCAGTTCATCCAGGTAGAGTCGGTAGCGATGTCCGCTGTCATCTTCATACTCCACATTATCATCATCGCTGTCCACCTCCGGAGCCACGTACACCACCTCGAACTCGATCTGTCCTCGCTGACACAGACACTCTGAATAAGTCCTGAGACTCAGACCCGGAGCTGGCGGACAGCTTCACGTCCTTCATACCTGCTGTGACAGGATGGTGACCGCCTCTTTGTGTTTGGCGTCTCGCAGATTGATGTTGTTGACAGAGAGGATAGCGTCTCCGACATGCAGCCCTCCACATCTGTCTGCCGGCTGACCGGGATGGATCTCCGAAATCAGGATGGGAACACCGTGCTCCTTCCCGCCCTGACGACCACAACAACAGCATCAAGATCATCAAGAACGACAGACGACCGCTAACATGACACTTTATGTTTGACCTCAAAGTGGCAAACGGACAAAGTCCACAGAAAATCACTGATGGAAAGATGGACGTGGACCTCACTGCGCAGTGCGTCCCTCAGTGCAGAACTACGTTAGCAGAACATGCTGCATCGCTGATGGTGTTTGATAAAAGACAAGTGAAATTTAAGGAGACCAGCACGTATCTGAACAACAGAGAAACACAACACAGCAGCACCGTGGCTTAGTGGTTAGCACTGTTGCCTCACAGCAAGAAGGTCATGGGTTTGATTCCCACCTGTGTCCTCTCTGTGTGGCGTCTGCGTGTTCTCCCCATGTTTGCGTGCATTCCCTCTGGGTGCTCGGGCTTCCTCTCACATCCAAAGACATGCAGGTTAGACGGACTGGAAACTTGAAATTGTCTGTAGGTGTGAATGTGTTTGTTTGTCTGTATGTGACCCAGTGACAGACTGGTGTCCTGGCCAGGGTGAACCCGCCTCATGACTGCTAGTATAGGCTCCAGCTCCCCGCAACCCTTAACTGCAGTAAGCGATTGAAGATGAGTGAAAAAAAAAAAAAAACTAAAAAAAAAACTGAGCACTTTCAAGTTTCACATCTTTTAATCTTGCAACAAAATCATAATAATTTAGATTTAGGCTGTTAGTGACCATCCGGTGATCTGCCGGGATTACTGTGTGCACTTCCGTGACCGGTCTCAACATTCGCAACAAGCAGCTAGGGCTATGCCCAAACCTTTTTGACATACTCACCATACACATACACATACTAGTGTGCTTCAATGTGCTCTTAACTTATACAAAACTTGCCCATAATTTACTAGGCGTACACCAGCCAGTGTTTTTAATATGGTCAGCATACATTGGATAAATCATCAAGGTGTGACAGGCCTGTCAATGCATGTGCACATCCATTAGTCATAAACACAGTCTGTAAACCACAGTGTCTGCTAGAAGCTCAGCTTTGTGCAGATGTATAGGTGTTGTCATCGATATAACTGTGAAAAAGCTAAGAAATACATCTGTGTGATCAGGTAGCCCGAAAAACAGCAGAGAGTTCCGCATGCATGTTCACGGCGGGAGCTATAATGGGGTTAAAACAGCATGCTGCTCCAGTAGACAGCAGACTCCACACACAGCAAGATACAAAATCTGACAGACTCTCTCAAACTAAAATTAACAAAGCCTACCAGCTTCACTGAGGAGAACAAAATGCAAAAGGACAAAATGGAACAGAGCACTCACCCACTTGCAGAATGATTTCTGAGATTAAATATGTAAAGTCCACTCCACCAAAGAATTCCTCATGGATGAATCCCATGTGATTGCCAGCTGGAGAATAATGTCTAGGTCCACGCTATCAAAGGGGTCCCGACTGGCATCATCACACACAGATAGCACACAATTGCCAACTGGAGAACCATGTCCAGGTTCACATCATCCTACTGTGGACAGATATTCTCCATGGTTCCACTGCGATTAAGCCCACCTCTGTGCGCGGGGGCTGAGCACAGCCACAAGCCTGAGACATTTTCCCATTGTGGCCCTGATTTAGAAGAAGGAAAAAAGGATAAGGGCTGAAAACTGCAGTGGCCTCATTTATCAAGTGTTTGTACGATTTGTGCTTAAACTGTGCAGACAAGCATTTCTACACAAAGTCTGTAATTTACCAACTTGGACGTGGAAAGCGTTGAAATTCACGCACAGCTCTACGCACGGGTCTACGCACAGTATCTAGTGGTAGAACAGGAGAACTGCAAGTCTGTGCGCCTGCATCCACAAATGTTCATGTCCTGGAATTATGAATAAGTAAACAATTCGCTTTCCATCAAAGTGCATCGAAGTGAAGAACAAGTTATAACCACAATCAAATACACCACAAATTTGCCATTTGTGGTGGTGAGAAACACGACCAGCAGACGGACGTTTTGTGACCATGTCTGGTTACCTGTCGGCATTTCTGAATGCAAATGACCACGAACGTGCACACGTGCTTGCGAACATGTTGGATTTATCAACAGCTGACAGGTGTGAACAGTGTGCACCTCTTTCATGAACACAGGATTCACTGTACTGACACACAACATTTTGTTTGGATGATGGCGTTTAGAACGTTTCCAACGAACCCTTTGCTCAACAAGGGTCCTGGATTCTTCTTTGATGCTGCACTTCCTGTTGCCATGTCTGGCACATGTGGGGAAGTATGAAGATAAACACACACATAAGTGATGAGCAGCAGCGCAGAAATAAAAGTCGGGCTGTGGGACGTGAACCAAACCAAGCTGGAACCCTGGATCCACAAAATAAGCCAATCAGCGCTCTGTAGACTGTCTTCTGAAATGACACCCAGAAAAATAAAATACACGTACCAAGAGTTCGGAAAGAGAAGAACTTCCCCCTCCCCCACATGTTCTGTGTCTGACATACCAATAAATGGAGGTGAAGGTTTCCAGGACTTTGTGTTTGAGTTTGTTCATGTTTGTTGTAGATGTTCTGCACCAAACTAAAACATAATCTGCTTCGTACCGTGATGGAGATGCCCAGACCCTCATGATCCTCTTTGTTCAGCACCACCTTTCTGATGGGACCCACCCCCTGAGTCTTCTTCAGTGTGTTTGGGTCCTGAAACCACATCAAGACAGGAGACACAAACATGATGTTGAACAGTTTCAATGAGACCTGTGAGTGAGTGAACTTAGATCACAGGACCCCACCAGGGTCATTACAATACAGAGCACTAACTCAGTGGGCGCGTGTCACAGTCCCTAATACAGAGCACTAACTCAGTGGGCGCGTGTCACAGTCCCTAATACAGAGCACTAACTCAGTGGGCGCGTGTCACAGTCCCTAATAGAGCACTAACTCAGTGGGCGCGTCTCACAGTCCCTAATACAGAGCACTAACTCAGTGGGCGCGTGTCACAGTCCCTAATAGAGCACTAACTCAGTGGGCGCGTCTCACAGTCCCTAATACAGAGCACTAACTCAGTGGGCGCGTGTCACAGTCCCTAATACAGAGCACTAACTCAGTGGGCGCGTGTCACAGTCCCTAATAGAGCACTAACTCAGTGGGCGCGTGTCACAGTCCCTAATACAGAGCACTAACTCAGTGGGCGCGTGTCACAGTCCCTAATAGAGCACTAACTCAGTGGGCGCGTCTCACAGTCCCTAATACAGAGCACTAACTCAGTGGGCGCGTGTCACAGTCCCTAATAGAGCACTAACTCAGTGGGCGCGTCTCACAGTCCCTAATACAGAGCACTAACTCAGTGGGCGCGTGTCACAGTCCCTAATACAGAGCACTAACTCAGTGGGCGCGTCTCACAGTCCCTAATAGAGCACTAACTCAGTGGGCGCGTCTCACAGTCCCTAATACAGAGCACTAACTCAGTGGGTGCGTGTCACAGTCCCTAATAGAGCACTAACTCAGTGGGCGCGTGTCACAGTCCCTAATACAGAGCACTAACTCAGTGGGCGCGTGTCACAGTCCCTAATACAGAGCACTAACTCAGTGGGCGCGTGTCACAGTCCCTAATACAGAGCACTAACTCAGTGGGCGCGTGTCACAGTCCCTAATACAGAGCACTAACTCAGTGGGCGCGTGTCACAGTCCCTAATAGAGCACTAACTCAGTGGGCGCGTCTCACAGTCCCTAATACAGAGCACTAACTCAGTGGGCGCGTGTCACAGTCCCTAATAGAGCACTAACTCAGTGGGCGCGTCTCACAGTCCCTAATACAGAGCACTAACTCAGTGGGCGCGTCCCACAGTCCCTAATACAGAGCACTAACTCAGTGGGCGCGTCTCACAGTCCCTAATACAGAGACTAACTCAGTGGGCGCGTCTCACAGTCCCTAATACAGAGCACTAACTCAGTGGGCGCGTCCCACAGTCCCTAATACAGAGCACTAACTCAGTGGGCGCGTCTCACAGTCCCTAATACAGAGCACTAACTCAGTGGGCGCGTCTCACAGTCCCTAATACAGAGCACTAACTCAGTGGGCGCGTCTCACAGTCCCTAATACAGAGCACTAACTCAGTGGGCGCGTCTCACTGTCCCTAATACAGAGCACTAACTCAGTGGGCGCGTCTCACAGTCCCTAATACAGAGCACTAACTCAGTGGGCGCGTCCCACAGTCCCTAATACAGAGCACTAACTCAGTGGGCGCGTCCCACAGTCCCTAATACAGAGCACTAACTCAGTGGGCGCGTCTCACAGTCCCTAATACAGAGCACTAACTCAGTGGGCGCGTCTCACTGTCCCTAATACAGAGCACTAACTCAGTGGGCGCGTCCCACAGTCCCTAATACAGAGCACTAACTCAGTGGGCGCGTCTCACAGTCCCTAATACAGAGCACTAACTCAGTGGGCGCGTCTCACTGTCCCTAATACAGAGCACTAACTCAGTGGGCGCGTCTCACAGTCCCTAATACAGAGCACTAACTCAGTGGGCGCGTCTCACAGTCCCTAATACAGAGCACTAACTCAGTGGGCGCGTCTCACTGTCCCTAATACAGAGCACTAACTCAGTGGGCGCGTCTCACAGTCCCTAATACAGAGCACTAACTCAGTGGGCGCGTCTCACAGTCCCTAATACAGAGCACTAACTCAGTGGGCGCGTCTCACTGTCCCTAATACAGAGCACTAACTCAGTGGGCGCGTCTCACAGTCCCTAATACAGAGCACTAACTCAGTGGGCGCGTCTCACAGTCCCTAATACAGAGCACTAACTCAGTGGGCGCGTCTCACTGTCCCTAATACAGAGACTAACTCAGTGGGCGCGTCCCTAATAAATAAATCCTGCTTTACTTTTCATGTCTACTGCCACACGTCTGGATCACTGCATGTTGAATTTAATTTACAGCAGTGGGCAGGGCGCAAAAAGACAGAAGCTCTGACTCGTTGGTTTGTGATGGCCTGTGATTCTATTCAGAAGCGTTAGCAGTGATTAAACTCAAAACTGGTCTGTCAGTAGCTGACACTGTACCGGAGTCAATACTAAAAGTCAGTGGTGAGCCGTAGCTTCTGCTAAATTTATTTATTTTTTTAGTGGTTTATCGTTTTAGTGTTATAAAAGCTAACTTTCTGTTAGCAGATTTGCGGTTATCGAAGCTAACTTTTTGGTTAGCTGTGCCCACCACTGCCCTCAGCCAAGCATTAGTGCCCACCTGACTAAAGAGTAGTTATACCTGTGCTGTAGAAACCCACCCCATCATGCACAAAAGACTTCTGTCTCATGGCTCTCACTCCAGCACTGATGAAGTTCTTTAAATGGCATACAGCATACAGAGAAAACAAATCCAAATCCAAAGGCTCCTCTTCATCGATTTCAGCTCTGCCTTCAACACCATCATTCCACATGTAATTTCACACTCACATGTCCCACAGGAGAGGGAAGAGGCTTCTTGGAGTCGTTGCGACCGCGGCACGCTCTGATGACGGTCTTGTGGCGATGAAGGTGAATCTCTGCCTCCAGCTGGTTCCACAGCTTGTCATGTGCTGGACCTTTCATGTCCCGGCCCAGTAACTGGATCTGCTGCACTCTGGAACATTAACGCAGAGATCCTGCCGTCAGCTGGAGCAGCCTGAGCTCCAAGAGTTACCCTACAGTCACATTAGCTACAAGCAACAGCGGCAAAGCGACGGCTTACCCTTCATTTTCAATCACAGTAGGCAGTTGCTCTGCTGCCAACTAGGCGGGCCCAAAATAGACCAGAAGTTTATGCTATGCAAATGCTGAGCAATGTGACACATCGACTGCAAAAACGAATGAACAGGCAGCGTGACATCAGCTGGTTGTTCACTCACATAGAATAACTCAAGATGGTGGAATATGCTTTGAAACAGCTTACTTCTACACAAATGTAATGTTTCTCATAGATTTTGTAAAGGTTAGTGAGAAATAACCACTTCTAAAACTAAAAACTCTGTTTTTGCAACCAGATAACACCTCTGAAGGGATTTACAGACATCCTATGGGGACAGTAGCGCGCAAGTCACAGGAACATCCATCAAGTGACAGGCTAACTGCATGTCACCGTCATTTGTAGCTCATGTGACCGTAAAGAGAATCTTATGATGGCAAGGTGACATAACCATCAGCATAAGCAAGACACCAGAATTCATGGGAGTGCTGCTGCTGTACGACTGAAGCAACTTTTGATACATTTGACCACTGCAGTCTTCTGGGGAGAAAACTGAGAACAACTTGATGAATGACCTGACAAGTGAGATCACAGGTATGAAAATGACAGAAACACCCACATGTATTTTCTAACATTAGATCCAAATTGTTTCCAGTGAAGTATGGGGTCCCTCATGGTTCTGTTTTAGGTACACTTTTGTGTGTTGATGCTGCACCAGTTTCTCAAGTAGTATGTAACCACGGGATTGACCTTCAATGTTATGCTGATGACCTGCATATCTACAATCTACGTCAGGAAAGTCCATCGCCCAGAAGTCCTGGAGGTTTGCCTGAGTGAAGTGAAAAACTGGATGCGCTCTAATTTTTTTGGCTCTTTAGAAGAAAGTAAGGCTTCGTAGGAAAAGAATCACAATTAATCAAACTCCACATTCTCCTCTAACAGCTTTAGCTCTGGGTTCCTTGTGTCTCTGACCTGCCAGCCAGTTCTTTGTCCAGATACTTGGCAGCCAATCGGGCCCCATACACCTCAGCCTGCAGTACAGCCATGTGCCTGCGGAGGGCCTCATTTTCCTTCTTGAACAGTCTCACTTCTGCATCCAGCCTGGCCTTGGCTATGTTCTCTTTCTTCTTGGCCTCCAGCTCCTGTTCCTGATGCAGATGCATAAACAACACAATAAGAACCAACAAGATGAGAGAGAGTTTCAAACCTGCTGACACCACAAGGCCCTGCCTCCTCCAGATAGAGTATGACAGTATTAACCACACCGGTACCACTGTAATAATGAAATGAATCCATATGATTGATGTTTAACTTAGGTCAGGTCTGGAAGCGTCCACAGCTGCTGCACATTAACAAGTTCACCAACCTACAGTTCTGGTCCATCTGCATCTCCTGAGAGGATCTCAATGTTCAAAGAAAAGCGTCACATGGCTGATGTTCCTCATCACCGCGTCCCAAAGTCATCGCTCATTCCAGCAGATTTCCAGACAGACCAGCAGAGGTTTGAGGAGAATAATCATCATCTGCACATTATAGATCTCTGACATTGTAAAGGACATTAAATCTCCTACTTGAATGGTCAATGTGCTAACAACACAGGCTTTTGAAGACCTGAGGTCACCACTAGGATCCAGGTCAAGACGCAGTAGACATGTGCTTCCAGCTGCACAGGCCCTAGAATGTTCTCGCATTGCTGTGGTCACCTGAGCACCACAGTGCTGTCCGCTCTCATGTGGTTCTGAACTGGTTAAATGATTTTACAGTGGCTGGAGTGAGAATCCTGCTGGGAGATGAACCTAACCAACATGCACATTCCACATATAGAGGGTTTTCAATCACGTGACCGATTTGCTGCAGGACAGGTGCCGTCTCCATTCTGGATTACAAGGAGGCTGACGCGTGATAGAAAAATGGAGAGATTGTCCGGTTATTACGAGGCTTTAAATCCTTGAGATAAAGCTATTTATCGTGATCGATGTGTAGCAGCTGGTTCAGTGGATCCGTATCTTGTACCAGATAGTGAATTGATGTAACGAACTGGCCGACAGTGTCACACTGCGATATTGTGAACTAGGAAGCTGCCGACCAGATCAGCCTCGCCGGCCTCCTGCAGAGCATCATAGCGGAGCTCTGAAAGCGGAGGTCGTCTTGAAGTCCTGAGCGATTTCTCTCACCAGGCGCTGGAAGGGCAGCTTGTGGATCAGCAGCTTGGTGCTCGAGGACCACAATGTAAATAAGCATCCGTATTGGAAGCATTCTTGTGTTATCCTTGGCAGTATTTTTATGTATCTTATATAATTTTATTGCAGAATAAAATAAAATAAAATTCTGGTAACAGTGGCTTTCTGTTAGCAGCGGATCTCTCTCAGCACCACGGTGCCGTGAGGCTTCTTCACACCGACGTTGAAGCTTCTGCAATTGTTCGCCAAATGCACGTAGCGTAACACAGCGGCCACCGCGTCATAATCCAGAATAGCTGCGGGACACAAAATGACGTGACCGATACGTCACATGAAAACCCTCTATAAAGGAAGTGGAGCATTTGAATAAGAACTGTCGCTTCTCAAGTATCAAATAGACTTTATTAGCCCCCCAGGGGCAATTCGTGGTGCAGCCAGCAGTAGAACACATTTGGACATACATAGACATAACATGATCTAAAATACAGCATAAAAACTCACCATGAAAACTCACCACACAGTAAACATAATAACTCAATAATAACAAAACCTAGTTAAAAACCACTCATGTGCTAGTGTTTAAAAATCTAATAACAATAGGAATAAAGGAGTTCTTATACCTATTGGTCTTAAATTTCTTAGACATAAATCTACGACCAGATGGAAGCATTGCAAACTCAGGGTACAGGGGGTGACTGGAATCGTCCATGATCAACCTCACCTTCTTAATTGATCTGTTTTTATATATAGATGGCAGGTCGTTTAAGGAAACGCCAGCAATCTTGTTGCACTCATTTACAATACGATCCAGACGGTTTTTGTTTTTCAATTTAAAAACCCATACCAACAGATAAAAGAAAAGGTAAGAACAGATTCAATAAAACAGGAATAAAACATCTTCATAAAAGTACTGCCCACATTAAAATGCCTGAGTTTACGGTAAAAATGCATGCGCTGGTGAGCTTTCTTACATACCTGGTCAATCTGGTGCTCAAAGGTTATCCACTGTCAATAAAGGTTCCAAGGTACTTATAGTTCTGTACAACTTCCACAGCCAGTCCATTAATAACTACAGGAGAAATGTCACCCTGCTTTTTCCTAAAATCATTTAACATCTCTTTAGTTTTGTTCACGTTGATATCTAAAAAGGATGACTTACACCAGCTGATAAAATCTGACACCACAGGGCCGTGGTTCTGGTTTGAAAGTTGACCCTCAAACTCCCTCTTACAGTGATGTGAGCGGCCCTTAAAAACAAAAACTGAAGGTGCTGCTGCATATTTCTCAGTCTCATTTTCTTGCTCATTTTAGTCATAAAAACCATATTTCCCATATTGGTAAGATGACAGAACTATAATCCACAGTCTGTCACATGGATTAGAACACGGTGTTATCACTGTTTGATAAAAACCACATTTTCACATTGGACTGTTCCTGTTCGCTCTCTACATTTATCTAAACATTTGACTTCAGCAATTTGTGCTTTTACCACAACTGATATTGTCTTAAACTAAAATATGATACAAGTGAAGCTGCACTCGCTCTTCATTAAATCACCAATATCACTTTTAGTTCTCAGGACACTGATGTGGGTTTAAATGAGATTCTTATTCACTTCTATAAATGATTTTTGCGTCCAGTGCTGACGGCAGCATTTCTGAGAAACTCACAACTTCGCATTCGCTCAAACAACGTTTGGGTGCAAAATGACACAGACGTTTTCATATCAATATCTGATGTCTACGAGCACATTAAATATTTAGCATATTTTAATTCACATTATTTCACTTCCGTGTAACAGAAGAAACCATAAAATGCAGATTTAGCAAGTTAACATATCCCGTTTCCATGGAGACCGTTTGAAGTAAAACTTTGATTTGTGTGAAATAACAATAACATTTGGTCCTGGTTCAAATAGATTTAAATACTCTCTATTATAGAGTGAAATCAGCTCGACCATCTGGTCAAATCACATTTTTTCCAACTCCAATAAGAGTCATTGACAGCATGACAGAGTTGATTTTACCCTGTGATGGAGTATATTTAACTCTATTTGGGTCCAAATGTTATCCTGGCAGAGTACATTTTACTCTGCAAACTTTACTGTGTATAACTGAAGACTAATAAAAGTTGGGTCGGCGTTGTGGTTCTTTTGGTCGAACCAGCAACATTTGAATTTATTCCAGATGAACTTTAAATCGTCTCCTTGAAGCCAAACAGCGTTTCATTGTTTTGTTTGTCCTTTCAACACAATACATGAAAACCTGAGACTTAATGTCTGCTGTGACGGTTTACAAATAAGAACATCATGAAATCAGACCAAACTAAATCTGACATGGGCCACGAAAACAAAAATAACCTGGAAACGTTCACCACAGAAGTAAATACCCGGATTTCTGGGAATTCCCAAAAATCCACCATCACTGCTCTTTAAAAAAAACAAAAAAAAAACAAAACACACAAGCAGACAGTCATGCAGGTCCTGGTGTGCAGAGTCCTCACGGGCCTGTCTCTAACTGATCTTTCCTCTCAACACTTCTTGTTCTTCATCTTTTTTGAACAGTTGGTGTTGAGCTCGTATGGTTACACAGGACGTGCACTCACTGAAGTGAGACTCCACTTTGTCATGACTCTTGCCTGACCTCAGTTTGACCTTTGACACGATTAATCACTGCATGGTGATATTTAGTCACTTCTGGTTTGGTTGTCACACCTCAGACCAATAAGAACCATTACAGTGCGTCTTATGTAATATCATTATGTAAATGCTGTGCAGTAAATATGGAATGCCTCAGGATTTTGTTCTTGGTCTTTTGTTATTTTCCCTTCATTTAGCACGTTGTGGTCTGTTCAAGTGTAGAATAAGCTCTCACAGTGATGCTGATGATGCAGCTAATGTCTCTGGCATCAAGAACTTACAGGACTGACTGGGTGGAGTCAAAACTGCATGTCATATGATGTCCTGTTTATCAGTTCAGAAACATCGGAGATGATGCTCCATGAAATCATCAATGTGATCAATTCAAGGTTTCATTGGATACTAGTATGATTTATCAAAGTGACAAAGCTAAAGACCTCAATGTGACCTTTGACCCCTCCTTGTTCTTGACCTGGATAATCAAGAAACCATAAAAAAAAAAAAGTCTTTTTATAGAAAGTGGCAAAGATTTGACCCATTCAGTCCACAGCTGATACAGACTTTGATTTATGGAGTGCAATGAGATTAATTACTTTCTGATGGGGAAGTGCTGAACGTGAAGTACTCTGCAGCTTTTGTAGTATTTAAACAGCGCAGTACTGCTGTGCAGTAGTGCTGTAGTTTGTCCTACTGCTGCTGAACAGGGACACAATCCACAAAGTACTTCTATGAACTCATTCAAGATACGTCCAAGAAGAAGCGGCTGCTTTTTCCATCCTCAGTGCATAATGTGATGACATCCCATTTCTGCCTTATATTTAGCTTTAAACTGTATTACGTCTGGGTGCAGGAGTCAGGTTCAGCTCACCAGTCTGGCTTTGATGGAGTCAGAGTCCTCAGTCTGGTCCTGTTGAGCGTGGAGCTGCAGCTGAAGAGCATGAAGCTGCAGAAGCTGGTCATGGACCTCTCGCTCCACCACCGCTCGCTCGGCCTGAGCCTCTGTCAGCTCGGAGCGCAGATCCACCAGCTGAGCCTGCAGAGGACACAGACCTCAGTCCTCCGTCCACCACAAGTTTATTTAACGTCAACGTCATTTCAATCGTCCGAAAAACATTAAACCAGACATAGACTGAAAGATGACAGACGGGGTGGGGGTGGGGTTTTGTAGGGTGACTGAAATCATTATTAGGCTGTCAGCCATGTTTGTAGTCCAGGACATGGCAACATAAGGGGCATTGTGAGATCACCAAAAGCACCGCAAAGACCTCACAGTGGAACAGCTTCAATCATCTTGGATATTTTTGACACGGTCCGAGTTTCAGATGAAAGTTTACACAAACTGACCAAACTCCACTTGAAAATGAACATTTTTGAGGCCAAAATCATTTTCTTTGTAATCAGTTATGTTTGTTATTAAATTTTAATAAGTACCTCAAAATCAAAACAAACAAAAAGGACGATGCCATTTTCACCATCCGATGAAAATCCACAATTATCTTTGAAGACACAATCTTAAACACTTTCTGTGCTTCCAAAGTATTTAACTATTTTTCAAACTCTACTGCAATCATTAAATACTTCACGCAGAAAACAAAGAGAGAAACTTTAACGTGATTGGCTCAAAAGTCTGAGGTCACATGACGTCTACCACAGCTTCTCACACCCTGCAGTGGGTCATAGCATGAAACAGAGAAACCTGGACCTTTAGCCCATAACCTGAACCATTACCCCATAACCTGAACCTTTAGCCCATAACCCGAACCTTCAGCCCCATAACCCGAACCTTCACTCCATAACCCGAACCTTTACCCATAACCCGAACCTTTACCCCATAACCTGAACCTTTAGCCCATAACCTGAACCTTTACCCCATAACCCGAACCTTTACCCCCATAACCTGAACCTTTACCCCATAACCCGAACCTTTACCCCATAACCCGAACCTTTACCCCCATAACCTGAACCTTTAGCCCATAACCTGAACCTTTACCCCATAATCTGAACCTTTACTTCCATAATTTGAACCTGTACCCCAACCTGAACTAGGGATGCACCGATGCCACTTTTTCCCAGACTGAGTACAAGTACGAGAACTTAAATTTCTGTAGTCACTGATACAGAGTACCAATACAAATACTTAATGATACATGACAGTTTTATGATGACTTTGAAAACATGTTTTATTCATCAGTTATTCCTTACTTTTTGAGTGTAACTGCTCCCAATACCATTAGCTTCATTTCACTGCCAGCACAACAGTGATCATCTGCTGACTGTTGTTGTGTTAATAGTATGAATGGCCAAACATTTTCTAATTGTCAAACAAGCGGTGTTCGATGTTCATATGTGTCACCTGGAAGAGTGACACAGACATGTCCTCTGGCGCTCCATCCACAGGACAAGTGTGTCGGGCTGAGCACATGCCAGCAGATGTGGACATGATGAGACGAGTGAACTGCTTCTCATTCATGTCATTTCATGACCGTACATCTGTGACCATGGGTCATCGTGAGAGGAACAGGCGGATCATATTTGTACTGGGTGCTTGATCAGAGGGATTGAATATAATGTGATGTTTTTATATGGTGTGTATTTTTTATTTTTTTTAAATACTTCCATGTCTTTCCTGATATCAGGCAGTTTCCTGCACCTTTCACAAGCCAGTGATAGTAGCTAAGTGGTAAAGTTTCTGACTGGCACTCAGAGCTTTTGGAAAGCGTGGGTTCGAATCCCGTGGATGACATGTATTTTTTATTAGAATTATTATTATTTTCACAGCAGCTGCGCGGTGTGGTTACACATTGCATAGCTGCTCGCACTGTATTCCCGCATGCACTACAACTGTTGCAACATGTATTTTTAATTTTTTTTTCTTCACAGCAGCTGCTGTGACTGACTTTCGAGTCAAACTCTCTTCACCCAAAGCGATCAAAAAGAATAATGTGATTATTAACCATCAGATGACAAAGTAAAACCTCTTAAATCATTCTCTGACATGACGCATGCGCAGTGAAGGTGGGGGGGGGATTTTTTAGGGGGGGTCGTTCTGACTGTGACACCTGGTTCACACGCGGACTGGTGTGTAGAGGATCGCTCAGATTCGGGGAGTGATGAGACCCTGACACCGGAAGCTCGGTACTGACCCGGTTCGGGTCCCGGTACTGACCTCCAGCTTGTGGTTGAGCTGGAAGACGGTCTGGGTTTTGTGGCACAGTTGGGCGAAGCAGGAACTCAGGCTGGTCATCTTCTGGCGGCCCTCGTAGGTGATGTCCACCTGATCCGGATCGATCTCTCCCAGCAGCAGGTCCACGTCCACGAAGGCCTTATCGAACTCTTTCTCCAGAACCTCCAGCCAGCGGAACATGGACATCCCGGGCCCCAGACCCGGCTCCCGGCCCGACGAAGCGGACATGGCGAACGAAGGCGAGGACCGAAACTACAGAAGAAAACCGCAAAAAGACATTTTCGATCCAAAAACACTGACGGGAAAATCCAGACCAGGAAGTCGGTCACCCACGCAGACAGAACCAATGGATCACATAACGTCGATCGACTTCTTCAGCTGCTACCGTCCACCGTGAGAGCACACAGCGCCCCCTGCTGCACATGCAGCAGAACAACTTTAAAATTACGACATGGTGGGATCGTGTCCCACAGCAAAGAAGCTCATGGGGTCGATTCCCCTCAGGGGTTCACTCTGGACCCTCTCACGCCATATAACCACTGGCACAGGCTCCGCCCCCTGTGACCCTTAGTTGGAGTGAGCAGTTGAAGATAAGATGAATGAGTGAATGAGTGAGTGAGTGAATTGGAAATATAATTTTAATAGAAATATAACAATCAACCAATAATTACCAATAGAAACACTCATAAAACTTTAAACGTCTGTATCACAAGATTGAAATTTCAAATCAAATCATAAGTTTGAGTGAATTATTGATCAATCAATCAATCAATCAATTTTTTTTTTATATAGCGCCAAATCACAACAAACAGTTGCCCCAAGGCGCTTTATATTGTAATATGTATGTATGTAATGTATTATATTATATTGTAAAACGACCCCCTGTGAGCAAGCACTTGGCTACAGTGGGAAGGAAAAACTCCCTTTTACAGGAAGAAAACCTCCAGCAGAACCAGGCTCAGGGAGGGGCAGTCTTCTGCTGGGACTGGTTGGGGCTGAGGGAGAGAACCAGGAAAAAGACATGCTGTGGAGGGGAGCAGAGATCGATCACTAATGATTAAATGCAGAGTGGTGCATACAGAGCAAAAGAGAAAGAAACACTCAGTGCATCATGGGAACCCCCCAGCAGTCTACGTCTATAGCAGCATAACTAAGGGATGGTTCAGGGTCACCTGATCCAGCCCTAACTATAAGCTTTAGCAAAAAGGAAAGTTTTAAGCCTAATCTTAAAAGTAGAGAGGGTGTCTGTCTCCCTGATCTGAATTGGGAGCTGGTTCCACAGGAGAGGAGCCTGAAAGCTGAAGGCTCTGCCTCCCATTCTACTCTTACAAACCCTAGGAACTACAAGTAAGCCTGCAGTCTGAGAGCGAAGCGCTCTATTGGGGTGATATGGTACTATGAGGTCCCTAAGATAAGATGGGACCTGATTATTCAAAACCTTATAAGTAAGAAGAAGAATTTTAAATTCTATTCTAGAATTAACAGGAAGCCAATGAAGAGAGGCCAATATGGGTGAGATATGCTCTCTCCTTCTAGTCCCCGTCAGTACTCTAGCTGCAGCATTTTGAATTAACTGAAGGCTTTTCAGGGAACTTTTAGGACAACCTGATAATAATGAATTACAATAGTCCAGCCTAGAGGAAAAAAAAAATGCATGAATTAGTTTTTCAGCATCACTCTGAGACAAGACCTTTCTAATTTTAGAGATATTGCGTAAATGCAAAAAAGCAGTCCTACATATTTGTTTAATATGCGCTTTGAATGACATATCCTGATCAAAAATGACTCCAAGATTTCTCACAGTATTACTAGAGGTCAGGGTAATGCCATCCAGAGTAAGGATCTGGTTAGACACCATGTTCTAAGATTTGTGGGGCCAAGTACAATAACTTCAGTTTTATCTGAGTTTAAAAGCAGGAATTAGAGGTCATCCATGTCTTATGTCTGTAAGACAATCCTGCAGTTTAGCTATTGGTGTGTGTCGTCTGGCTTCATGGATAGATAAAGCTGGGTATCATCTGCGTAACAATGAAAATTTAAGCAATACCGTCTAATAATACTGCCTAAGGGAAGCATATATAAAGTGAATAAAATTGGTCCTAGCACAGAACCTTGTGGAACTCCATAATTAACTTTAGTCTGTGAAGAAGATTCCCCATTTACATGAACAAATTGTAATCTATTAGACAAATATGATTCAAACCACCGCAGCGCAGTGCCTTTAATACCTATGGCATAAACTTAAACCTATAAACTTAGGTCATTTTTAACAATAATAAGAGTTGTCATTTTCAGATAATATTTTGATTATTTGTTTATTGGAGGAAATGTTCAGAGTTTCTTTGTCAATAAATATCTTTACGTAGCATGTAGAGAAAATGTTAAATCATTAACGCATATCACCAAAATCCCCCATGAACTTTTCTTTTGGGGTAGAGAGTTTTGGGAGTGTATTTATTTATTTTCCTGTCTCGGTTAAGCGTGATGACGTAGGCGAAGGCCGACATAAGACAAGTTTCTCAGTGGATAATGTGAAATTCCTGGCAGAGGTGATAAAGTTTTCAGGCCAGTCAGAGAGGATTAAAATCATTGTTATCTTGATTCAGGGGAAATAAATGAGATTCTTACAGCAGGAACACAAAATACACAGTCGTCATGTGGATCAGATGGTTTTTACTGTTAGTGGAACGCCTGAGGCCTTTGTTCAGATGAGCAACAGTTTAAAAATTTATTGAAGACAGGAATGACAAAGCACATTTTATTTGTGTGCAAGAGATTTGTCTTAGGCCGCATATACAAGTAGATTTGATTATTTGTGGTTATGCAGCTGTGCGTAGGGATCAGGAAGGACCTGGTGCGGGTCGGGGTTACAGGGCCATCAAAGTAAGCAGGGGAGCCAAGGCAGCTCTAGTAGACGTATGGAGAGATAACACTAACTATGGATAGTGAACTTTTATAATCCCAGAGAAAGGTTAAACAAAAAAGGATTTGAAAATTTAATTTGTGAAGAAACTCATGAGACTGTTTGTGTGGGTTCAAACAATTAACATGTTTTGGTCAACCAAAGAAAAGACATTTTGCCTGGAGACCTATTTCGCCAACAAATCATACTGATTGGAGCATAATTTTGAGAGAGCATAAGATGAGATCAACTTTATTTATTCTAAAGGAAATTATTTTGCCAGAGTACCAAAACAGTAAACATTTTTTGTTACAATAAATACACCAAATTTATATGACATGACTGGAAGACATTTGCACAAGATAATAATATTGCACATAACTGAGTAACTGAATAACTCTGATCGTTATGTATTCATCCTGCAGAGGGTGGAGGTGTTACACAGTCTGATTGTCTCAGATATGAAAGACCTCCTCTGGTGTTCTGTGGTGCACCTCAGTGGTCTCAGTCTTTGGTTGAAGGTGTTCTGACCTCAGTGCAGCATGCAGGGGGTGAGAGGTGTTGTCCAGGATGCTGAGCAGTTTCCTCAGCATCCTCCTCTCTGAACACCTCCACCACAGACTCCAGCTCAACCTCCAGGACAGAGCCAGCTCTCCTGTTGAGCTGTTGAGTCTGTTGTTGTCAGCTGCCTTCAGCCTGCTTCTCCAGCCGCCACTTTTAAGTCTTTTATGCAAAGTGACCAAGATAACTGAACTGTTGGGGAATGATCATACAGACTGAAGTTTGCTGGATCTTTGTAGGATTTACCATTTTATGGGTCCTGTTTTTTGGGCCACCCTGTATCTGCTCCACACAGATTTACCAGAGTGTCACACTGTTGTATTTCTTCATACACCGACCTGAGTATGAAGTAGTCCTACGACTAAGACTTCTTTCAAAGAAAGCGCCAGAGGGACCCGTGTCATTTTTGGGGCGAGTCTCTTAGTATCGAGGCCCCAGAGGTGAGGTATCGCTTGCTGGTGACACTGCTGCCTTGAGGACAGAGCCGCTTCAGGCCTCAGAAGAAACTTATTACAACATGTCTGAAAACTGTTTGTTCCTGGAGGACTTTTACTGATGGACCTTCCAACTCACTGTTGCACTCTGTTTTATAATTCCCAGTTTATTTACTTTAGTGATTATTTTAATTCAACATCGTTCATAATGTGAAATGTTTTCTATAATCTATTTAAAATACATTTAGCATTTTTAAAATTTACATGTGTCTTTTCAGTTTATAATTTGAAACAGACACTGACAGTCCCTCACACATAGTGCAGTACCGACTCCCAACTAGCAGGGAGCGTACAGCGGGGGGTTGTACCCTTCACATCACCCCCCTGTTCATATTACTACTACTTATAATAACAACAAGAGCAATCCAAAATTTCTGACGTCTTCCTGGACCTGGATTCCCTCCAAAATTGAATGGAGTCTTCCATGTCCTAATATCTACCTGTGGTGAAATTTGGTGAGAATGCGCGAAGTAGTTTTCACGTAATCCTGCTAACAGTCAGACAAATAAATCAATAAACGCTGATGATTTTATTGCATCCTTGGCAGATGTAAAAATAATTTTAACAACTAAATTGCTAAAATCAGTATTTCTCTGGGCCTAAGTTTTACTGTAGTTTTACTACAGGTCTGGACCAAGTTTTACTGATGAGCCATATAAAAATAAGTTTAGTTCATGTAACGTTTCTGCATAGCTAAATGAAAAACGTTTTTAAAATATGAAAATGATTACGGCTTTTGTGGTTAGTCTGATCAAACAAACATGTAGGTTGTGATATAAATTTTGGTTAAAGGCAAAGAAAAGGTGAAAATGTGCAAAAGAAAATACAAATACATGAAGCAGAACAACTAAACTGGGTGGATCAAGGTGAGAAAATAGTCATCAAAAACCCCTCCAGAATGCATCCCTGGACATCAAAAAACCCCTGCTGATAAGGTCCAATTTCACCAAAAAATACCCCCCCCCTTTCAGTTTCTGGCTCCAGGCCTGAGATTTTAATTGGTTTAAAACATGTTTATCCTGAAGTATTTACATAACGTGCAGGTTAAAGTCTTTCCATAGTATGATGCTGCGTTAGAAACGAGCAGTGACGGTTAATGAGTGAAACAATCAGTTCACAGCACGAGAACAAGCTGCTCTTTTCTTAACTGTCTCCACCTGGTTTTACCTTAAACTCTAGGACGCCATCACAAAAGGTTTCTAGAAAAGGTCGATGGTGAACAGTCTGATTTGGCTGTGAAAAAAATTTCAGTCAGAAGACTTTTTCTGGGCTTTAATTCCTGCCGTTACACGTCACAGAGGTGAGACGTTCAGCAGTTCGCACCGCGCTGCTCCGGTTAAGACCACGTGCACATTAAACTCAAACACGACATCTCAGGGTTCATGAACAACTGGACTCTGCTACGCCACGGGGCAGTGACAGCCTGGACACGTACCCATGTGGCATGGAGTCAAAGCACGCTCACGGCCGTAACGCCACTGATGTGGTGTGGAATCGTGACGCGTTCTCACTTCAAGGCACCTTCTTAATTCTTCTGAACGTCACACTGGGTTCAGGCATCCATCAGCTGACTGGTTGCGTTGCCGTGGTAACACAGAAAAAGGAGTGAGGGCAGTTCAGAGGTATTTAATGTTTCTGTCATTTGTCACATGTGCACTTTAAATCCTTTAATTCACAAAACAAAGAACAAATAACGAACTCTGCGGTCGACTAAAATGACGGCAAAAAATAGAAACTAAAGGCACATGTGCAGCAGCAGCAGTCCTCAATGACTTTGTGCAGTTTTCACTTCCTGTCAACGTGGCCTTTCATTGGTCAGCCGCCGTGACGAGTTCAAACCACTGCCTGAGCGCGTCACTCAGCGTCTCTGGAGAAGCGGTGACATCTCTCAGGATGACGTAGAAGGGGAAGGGGAACTCCTCCATGTAGGAGCGGATCTCAGGCAGTTCTCCTGGTTCTTTGAACACTGGCACCTTGATGTCCAAGATGGAATCCTGCAACACATCGGGAACGTTCACACGTGACGTCCGCCGGCACATCACGAAAACAGACGTCACGTTTTCTTACCCGTGAGTTGGGGTTGTCCAGCACCACGAAGATGACAAAAACGTCAGCATCGCGTGCTGCTCGCACAGCGGCCATCACCCGCTCTTTCCCCTCCAGGAAAAGTCCCCTGCCATCAGACACAATGACCAGCAGCTGGGCCGTCTCTGGGGTCAAAAGGTCAGAGGTCACAGAGACAGCAACAGAGAAAATAAAGTAAAAAAAACCAACAACAAAAAAAAACCCACAAAGTTTAATCAACCAAACATGTTATTACACCACGAGGTGATGGAGAGGGTTGAGGTTCTGTGATCCCCCGTCTGTCTGTCCAGCATGAAGGTTTTTTATGAACCGGACGAGCTGACTGAGTCGAAGGCACTTCACACAGTAAGGTCTAACCGTACCAATCCCCAGAGCAAGAACACAGGCAACAGTGGTAAGAAAAAACTCCCTCTAATGATTGAGGAAGAAACCTCAAGCAGACCAGACTCAAAGGGGGTGACCTTCTGCTTGGGCCATCTACCAAAACAAATTACAAAACAAATATACAGGAAATGTTGCTAGCCCTAAGCTTCACTAACAGACCCAGAATTTAGATAAAGTTGAGGTCACGGCACGCTCTGTTTCCTAATAAAATGAATTGAAAAGAACTGAGAAAGAATAAATATAAAAAAATATATTAAAAAGAAAAAGTCTACAAAACTGCGCCAATTTCAGTTTCAAATTAATTTCAATTATTTTCATTTGTATAGCGCCAAATCAATCAATCAATCAATCAATTTTATTTATATAACGCCAAATCACAACAAACAGTTGCCCCAAGGTGCTTTATATTGTAAGGCAAGGCCATACAATAATTACGTAAAAACCCCAACGGTCAAAACGACCCCTGTGAGCAAGCACTTGGCGACAGTGGGAAGGAAAAACTCCCTTTTAACAAGAAGAAACCTCCAGCAGAACCAGGCTCAGGAGGGGCAGTCTTCTGCTGGGACTGGTTGGGGCTGAGGGAGAGAACCAGGAAAAAGACATGCTGTGGAGGGGAGCAGAGATCAATCACTAATGATTAAATGCAGAGTGGTGCATACAGAGCAAAAAGAGAAAGAAACACTCAGTGCATCATGGGAACACCCCCAGCAGTCTAAGTCTATAGCAGCATAACTAAGGGATGGTTCAGGGTCACCTGATCCAGCCCTAACTATAAGCTTTAGCAAAAAGGAAAGTTTTAAGCCTAATCTTAAAAGTAGAGAGGGTGTCTGTCTCCCTGATCTGAATTGGGAGCTGGTTCCACAGGAGAGGAGCCTGAAAGCTGAAGGCTCTGCCTCCCATTCTACTCTTACAAACCCTAGGAACTACAAGTAAGCCTGCAGTCTGAGAGCGAAGCGCTCTATTGGGGTGATATGATACTATGAGGTCCCTAAGATAAGATGGGACCTGATTATTGAAAACCTTATAAGTAAGAAGAAGAATTTTAAATACTATTCTGGAATTAACAGGAAGCCAAAGAAGAGAGGCCAATATGGGTGAGATATGCTCTCTCCTTCTAGTCCCCGTCAGTACTCTAGCTGCAGCATTTTGAATTAACTGAAGGCTTTTCAGGGAACTTTTAGGACAACCTGATAATAATGAATTACAATAGTCCAGCCTAGAGGAAATAAATGCATGAATTAGTTTTTCAGCATCACTCTGAGACAAGACCTTTCTGATTTTAGAGATATTGCGTAAATGCAAAAAAGCAGTCCTACATATTTGTTTATATGCGCATTGAATGACATATCCTGATCAAAAATGACTCCAAGATTTCTCACAGTATTACTAGAGGTCAGGGTAATGCCATCCAGAGTAAGGATCTGGTTAGACACCATGTTTCTAAGATTTGTGGGGCCAAGTACAATAACTTCAGTTTTATCTGAGTTTAAAAGCAGGAAATTAGAGGTCATCCATGTCTTTATGTCTGTAAGACAATCCTGCAGTTTAGCTAATTGGTGTGTGTCCTCTGGCTTCATGGATAGATAAAGCTGGGTATCATCTGCGTAACAATGAAAATTTAAGCAATGCCGTCTAATAATACTGGCCTAAGGGAAGCATGTATAAAGTGAATAAAATTGGTCCTAGCACAGAACCTTGTGGAACTCCATAATTAACTTTAGTCTGTGAAGAAGATTCCCCATTTACATGAACAAATTGTAATCTATTAGATAAATATGATTCAAACCACCGCAGCACAGTGCCTTTAATACCTATGGCAGCTCTAATCTCTGTAATAAAATTTTATGGTCAACAGTATCAAAAAGCAGCACTGAGGTCTAACAGAACAAGCACAGAGATGAAGTCCACTGTCCGAGGCCATAAGAGTCATTTGTAAACCTTCACTGCCGTTTCTTGTACTATGATGAATTCTGAAACCTGACTGACTAAATCTTCAAATAGACCATTCCTCTGCAGAGGATCAATTAGCTGTTTTACAACTACCCTTCAAGAATTTTTGAGAGAAAAGGAAGGTTGGAGATTGGCTATAATTAGCTAAGATAGCTGGGTCAAGTGATGGCTTTTTAAGTAATGGTTTAATTACTGCCACCTTAAAAGCCTGTGGTACATAGCCAACTAATAAAGATAGATTGATCATATTTAAGATCGAAGCATTAAATAATGGTAGGGCTTCCTTGAGCAGCCTGGTAGGAATGGGGTCTAATAGACATGTTGATGGTTTGGATGAAGTAACTAATGAAAATAACTCAGAACAATCGGAGAGAAAGAGTCTAACCAAATACCGGCATCACTGAAAGCAGCCAAAGATAACGATACGTCTTTGGGATGGTTATGAGTAATTTTTTTCTCTAATAGTTAAAATTTTATTAGCAAAGAAAGTCATGAAGTCATTACTAGTTAAAGTTAAAGGAATACTCAGCTCAATAGAGCTCTGACTCTTTGTCAGCCTGGCTACAGTGCTGAAAAGAAACCTGGGGTTGTTCTTATTTTCTTCAATTAGTGATGAGTAGTAAGATGTCCTAGCTTTACGGAGGGCTTTTTTATAGAGCAACAGACTCTTTTTCCAGGCTAAGTGAAGATCTTCTTAGTGAGACGCCATTTCCTCTCCAACGTATGGGTTATCTGCTTTAAGCTGCGAGTTTGTGAGTTATACCACGGAGTCAGGCACTTCTGCTTTAAAGCTCTCTTTTCAGAGGAGCTACAGCAACCAAAGTTGTCTTCAATGAGGATGTAAACTATTGACGAGATACTCTATCTCACTTACAGAGTTTAGGTAGCTACTCTGCACTGTGTTGGTATATGGCATTAGAGAACATAAAGAAGGAATCATATCCTTAAACCTAGTTACAGCACTTTCTGAAAGACTTCTAGTGTAATGAAACTTAATGAATTAAAGCTCTGTGGGTTTTTGATTAATTAATAAGCTGGAATGGAAGATTGCTGCTAATCCTCCGCCTCGGCCCGTGCTACGAGCATTCTGGCAGTTAGTGTGACTCGGGGGTGTTGACTCATTTAAAGTAACATATTCATCCTGCTGTAACCAGGTTTCTGTAAGGCAGAATAATCAATATGTTGATCATTATTATTCATTTACTAACAGGGACTTAGAAGAGAGAGACCTAATGTTTAATAGACCACATTTAACTGTTTTAGTCTGTGGTGCAGTTGAAGGTGCTATATATTTTTCTTTTTGAATTTTTATGCTTAAATAGATTTTTGCTGGTTATTGGTGGTCTGGGAGCAGGCACCGTCTCTACGGGGATGGGGTAATGAGGGGATGGCAGGGGAGAGAAGCTGCAGAGAGGTGTGTAAGACTACAACTCTGTCCTGGTCCCAACCCTGGATAGTCACGGTTTGGAGCATTTAAGAAAATTGGCCAGATTTCTAGAATGAGAGCTGCTCCATCCAAAGTGGGATGGATGCCGTCTCTCCTAACAAGACCAGGTTTTCCCCAGAAGCTTTGCCAATTATCTATGAAGCCCACTCATTTTTTGGACACCACTCAGACAGCCAGCAATTCAAGGAGAACATGCGGCTAAACATGTCACGGTCCGATTGGGGAGGGGCCCAGAGAAAACTACAGAGTCCGACATTGTTTTTGCAAAGTTACACACGATTCAATGTTAATTTTAGTGACCTCCGATTGGCGTAACCGGGTGGGCGTCTCACAGTCCTAATACAGAGCACTAACTCAGTGGGCGCGGCACGTGTAGACAGCCTAATCAGCGAGTCTCACAGTCCCTAATACAGAGCACTAACTCAGTGGGCGCGTGTCACAGTCCCTAATAGAGCACTAACTCAGGGGCGTGTCACAGTCCCTAATAGAGCACTAACTCAGTGGGCGCGTGTCACAGTCCCTAATACAGAGCACTAACTCAGTGGGCGCGTGTCACAGTCCCTAATAGAGCACTAACTCAGTGGGCGCGTCTCACAGTCCCTAATACAGAGCACTAACTCAGTGGGCGCGTGTCACAGTCCCTAATAGAGCACTAACTCAGTGGGCGCGTCTCACAGTCCCTAATACAGAGCACTAACTCAGTGGGCGCGTGTCACAGTCCCTAATACAGAGCACTAACTCAGTGGGCGCGTGTCACAGTCCCTAATAGAGCACTAACTCAGTGGGCGCGTCTCACAGTCCCTAATACAGAGCACTAACTCAGTGGGTGCGTGTCACAGTCCCTAATAGAGCACTAACTCAGTGGGCGCTCACAGTCCCTAATACAGAGCACTAACTCAGTGGGCGCGTGTCACAGTCCCTAATACAGAGCACTAACTCAGTGGGCGCGTGTCACAGTCCCTAATAGAGCACTAACTCAGTGGGCGCGTCACAGTCCCTAATACAGAGCACTAACTCAGTGGGCGCGTGTCACAGTCCCTAATAGAGCACTAACTCAGTGGGCGGTCTCACAGTCCCTAATACAGAGCACTAACTCAGTGGGCGCGTGTCACAGTCCCTAATAGAGCACTAACTCAGTGGGCGCGTCTCACAGTCCCTAATACAGAGCACTAACTCAGTGGGCGCGTCCCACAGTCCCTAATACAGAGCACTAACTCAGTGGGCGCGTCTCACAGTCCCTAATACAGAGACTAACTCAGGGGCGCGTCTCACAGTCCCTAATACAGAGCACTAACTCAGTGGCGCGTCCCACAGTCCCTAATACAGAGCACTAACTCAGTGGGCGCGTCTCACAGTCCCTAATACAGAGCACTAACTCAGTGGGCGCGTCTCACAGTCCCTAATACAGAGCACTAACTCAGTGGGCGCGTCTCACAGTCCCTAATACAGAGCACTAACTCAGTGGGCGCGTCTCACTGTCCCTAATACAGAGCACTAACTCAGTGGGCGCGTCTCACAGTCCCTAATACAGAGCACTAACTCAGTGGGCGCGTCCCACAGTCCCTAATACAGAGCACTAACTCAGTGGGCGCGTCCCACAGTCCCTAATACAGAGCACTAACTCAGTGGGCGCGTCTCACAGTCCCTAATACAGAGCACTAACTCAGTGGGCGCGTCTCACTGTCCCTAATACAGAGCACTAACTCAGTGGGCGCGTCCCACAGTCCCTAATACAGAGCACTAACTCAGTGGGCGCGTCTCACAGTCCCTAATACAGAGCACTAACTCAGTGGGCGCGTCTCACTGTCCCTAATACAGAGCACTAACTCAGTGGGCGCGTCTCACAGTCCCTAATACAGAGCACTAACTCAGTGGGCGCGTCTCACTGTCCCTAATACAGAGCACTAACTCAGTGGGCGCGTCTCACTGTCCCTAATACAGAGCACTAACTCAGTGGGCGCGTCTCACAGTCCCTAATACAGAGCACTAACTCAGTGGGCGCGTCTCACAGTCCCTAATACAGAGCACTAACTCAGTGGGCGCGTCTCACAGTCCCTAATACAGAGCACTAACTCAGTGGGCGCGTCTCACAGTCCCTAATACAGAGCACTAACTCAGTGGGCGCGTCTCACAGTCCCTAATACAGAGCACTAACTCAGTGGGCGCGTCTCACTGTCCCTAATACAGAGACTAACTCAGTGGGCGCGTCCCTAATAAATAAATCCGCTTTACTTTTCATGTCTACTGCCACACGTCTGGATCACTGCATGTTGAATTTAATTTACAGCAGTGGGCAGGGCGCAAAAAGACAGAAGCTCTGACTCGTTGGTTTGTGATGGCCTGTGATTCTATTCAGAAGCGTTAGCAGTGATTAAACTCAAAACTGGTCTGTCAGTAGCTGACACTGTACCGGAGTCAATACTAAAAGTCAGTGGTGAGCCGTAGCTTCTGCTAAATTTATTTATTTTTTTAGTGGTTTATCGTTTTAGTGTTATAAAAGCTAACTTTCTGTTAGCAGATTTGCGGTTATCGAAGCTAACTTTTTGGTTAGCTGTGCCCACCACTGCCCTCAGCCAAGCATTAGTGCCCACCTGACTAAAGAGTAGTTATACCTGTGCTGTAGAAACCCACCCCATCATGCACAAAAGACTTCTGTCTCATGGCTCTCACTACAGCACTGATGAAGTTCTTTAAATGGCATACAGCATACAGAGAAAACAAATCCAAATCCAAAGGCTCCTCTGTCATCGATTTCCAGCTCTGCCTTCAACACCATCATTCCAAATGTAATTTCACACTCACATGTCCCACAGGAGAGGGAAGAGGCTTCTTGGAGTCGTTGCGACCAGCGGCACGCTCTGATGACGGTCTTGTGGCGATGAAGGTGAATCTCGCCTCCAGCTGGTTCCACAGCTTGTCATGTGCTGGACCTTTCATGTCCCGGCCCAGTAACTGGATCTGCTGCACTCTGGAACATTAACGCAGAGATCCTGCCGTCAGCTGGAGCAGCCTGAGCTCCAAGAGTTACCCTACAGTCACATTAGCTACAAGCAACAGCGGCAAAAGCGACGGCTTACCCTTCATTTTCAATCACAGTAGGCAGTTGCTCTGCTGCAACTAGGCGGGCCCAAAATAGACCAGACAGTTTATGCTATGCAAATGCTGAGCAATGTGACACATCGACTGCAAAAACGAATGACAGGCAGCGTGACAATCAGCTGGTTGTTCACTCACATAGAATAACTCAAGATGGTGGGAATATGCTTTGAAACAGCTTACTTCTACACAAATGTAATGTTTCTCATAGATTTTGTAAAGGTTAGTGAGAAATAACCACTTCTAAAACTAAAAACTCTGTTTTTGCAACCAGATAACACCTCTGAAGGGATTTACAGACATCCTATGGGGACAGTAGCGCGCAAGTCACAGGAACATCCATCAAGTGACAGGCTAACTGCATGTCACCGTCATTTGTAGCTCATGTGACCGTAAAGAGAATCTTATGATGGCAAGGTGACATAACCATCAGCATAAGCAAGACACCAGAATTCATGGGAGTGCTGCTGCTGTACGACTGAAGCAACTTTTGATACATTTGACCACTGCAGTCTTCTGGGGAGAAAACTGAGAACAACTTGATGAATGACCTGACAAGTGAGATCACAGGTATGAAAATGACAGAAACACCCACATGTATTTTCTAACATTAGATCCAAATTGTTTCCAGTGAAGTATGGGGTCCCTCATGGTTCTGTTTTAGGTACACTTTGTGTGTTGATGCTGCACCAGTTTCTCAAGTAGTATGTAACCACGGGATTGACCTTCAATGTTATGCTGATGACCTGCATATCTACAATCTACGTCAGGAAAGTCCATCGCCCAGAAGTCCTGGAGGTTTGCCTGAGTGAAGTGAAAAACTGGATGCGCTCTAATTTTTTTGGCTCTTTAGAAGAAAGTAAGGCTTCGTAGGAAAAGAATCACAATTAATCAAACTCCACATTCTCCTCTAACAGCTTTAGCTCTGGGTTCCTTGTGTCTCTGACCTGCCAGCCAGTTCTTTGTCCAGATACTTGGCAGCCAATCGGGCCCCATACACCTCAGCCTGCAGTACAGCCATGTGCCTGCGGAGGGCCTCATTTTCCTTCTTGAACAGTCTCACTTCTGCATCCAGCCTGGCCTTGGCTATGTTCTCTTTCTTCTTGGCCTCCAGCTCCTGTTCCTGATGCAGATGCATAAACAACACAATAAGAACCAACAAGATGAGAGAGAGTTCAAACCTGCTGACACCACAAGGCCCTGCCTCCTCCAGATAGAGTATGACAGTATTAACCACACCGGTACCACTGTAATAATGAAATGAATCCATATGATTGATGTTTAACTTAGGTCAGGTCTGGAAGCGTCCACAGCTGCTGCACATTAACAAGTTCACCAACCTACAGTTCTGGTCCATCTGCATCTCCTGAGAGGATCTCAATGTTCAAAGAAAAGCGTCACATGGCTGATGTTCCTCATCACCGCGTCCCAAAGTCATCGCTCATTCCAGCAGATTTCCAGACAGACCAGCAGAGGTTTGAGGAGAATAATCATCATCTGCACATTATAGATCTCTGACATTGTAAAGGACATTAAATCTCCTACTTGAATGGTCAATGTGCTAACAACACAGGCTTTTGAAGACCTGAGGTCACCACTAGGATCCAGGTCAAGACGCAGTAGACATGTGCTTCCAGCTGCACAGGCCCTAGAATGTTCTCGCATTGCTGTGGTCACCTGAGCACCACAGTGCTGTCCGCTCTCATGTGGTTCTGAACTGGTTAAATGATTTTACAGTGGCTGGAGTGAGAATCCTGCTGGGAGATGAACCTAACCAACATGCACATTCCACATATAGAGGGTTTTCAATCACGTGACCGATTTGCTGCAGGACAGGTGCCGTCTCCATTCTGGATTACAAGGAGGCTGACGCGTGATAGAAAAATGGAGAGATTGTCCGGTTATTACGAGGCTTTAAATCCTTGAGATAAAGCTATTTATCGTGATCGATGTGTAGCAGCTGGTTCAGTGGATCCGTATCTTGTACCAGATAGTGAATTGATGTAACGAACTGGCCGACAGTGTCACACTGCGATATTGTGAACTAGGAAGCTGCCGACCAGATCAGCCTCGCCGGCCTCCTGCAGAGCATCATAGCGGAGCTCTGAAAGCGGAGGTCGTCTTGAAGTCCTGACGATTTCTCTCACCAGGCGCTGGAAGGGCAGCTTGTGGATCAGCAGCTTGGTGCTCGAGGACCACAATGTAAATAAGCATCCGTATTGGAAGCATTCTTGTGTTATCCTTGGCAGTATTTTTATGTATCTTATATAATTTTATTGCAGAATAAAATAAAATAAAATTCTGGTAACAGTGGCTTTCTGTTAGCAGCGGATCTCTCTCAGCACCACGGTGCCGTGAGGCTTCTTCACACCGACGTTGAAGCTTCTGCAATTGTTCGCCAAATGCACGTAGCGTAACACAGCGGCCACCGCGTCATAATCCAGAATAGCTGCGGGACACAAAATGACGTGACCGATACGTCACATGAAAACCCTCTATAAAGGAAGTGGAGCATTTGAATAAGAACTGTCGCTTCTCAAGTATCAAATAGACTTTATTAGCCCCCCAGGGGCAATTCGTGGTGCAGCCAGCAGTAGAACACATTTGGACATACATAGACATAACATGATCTAAAATACAGCATAAAAACTCACCATGAAAACTCACCACACAGTAAACATAATAACTCAATAATAACAAAACCTAGTTAAAAACCACTCATGTGCTAGTGTTTAAAAATCTAATAACAATAGGAATAAAGGAGTTCTTATACCTATTGGTCTTAAATTTCTTAGACATAAATCTACGACCAGATGGAAGCATTGCAAACTCAGGGTACAGGGGGTGACTGGAATCGTCCATGATCAACCTCACCTTCTTAATTGATCTGTTTTTATATATAGATGGCAGGTCGTTTAAGGAAACGCCAGCAATCTTGTTGCACTCATTTACAATACGATCCAGACGGTTTTTGTTTTTCAAATTTAAAAACCCATACCAACAGATAAAAGAAAAGGTAAGAACAGATTCAATAAAACAGGAATAAAACATCTTCATAAAAGTACTGCCCACATTAAAATGCCTGAGTTTACGGTAAAAATGCATGCGCTGGTGAGCTTTCTTACATACCTGGTCAATCTGGTGCTCAAAGGTTAATCCACTGTCAATAAAGGTTCCAAGGTACTTATAGTTCTGTACAACTTCCACAGCCAGTCCATTAATAACTACAGGAGAAATGTCACCCTGCTTTTTCCTAAAATCATTTAACATCTCTTTAGTTTTGTTCACGTTGATATCTAAAAGGATGACTTACACCAGCTGATAAAATCTGACACCACAGGGCCGTGGTTCTGGTTTGAAAGTTGACCCTCAAACTCCCTCTTACAGTGATGTGAGCGGCCCTTAAAAACAAAAACTGAAGGTGCTGCTGCATATTTCTCAGTCTCATTTTCTTGCTCATTTAGTCATAAAAACCATATTTCCCATATTGGTAAGATGACAGAACTATAATCCACAGTCTGTCACATGGATTAGAACACGGTGTTATCACTGTTTGATAAAAACCACATTTTCACATTGGACTGTTCCTGTTCGCTCTCTACATTTATCTAAACATTGACTTCAGCAATTTGTGCTTTTACCACAACTGATATTGTCTTAAACTAAAATATGATACAAGTGAAGCTGCACTCGCTCTTCATTAAATCACCAATATCACTTTTAGTTCTCAGGACACTGATGTGGGTTTAAATGAGATTCTTATTCACTTCTATAAATGATTTTTGCGTCCAGTGCTGACGGCAGCATTTCTGAGAAACTCACAACTTCGCATTCGCTCAAACAACGTTTGGGTGCAAAATGACACAGACGTTTTTCATATCAATATCTGATGTCTACGAGCACATTAAATATTTAGCATATTTTAATTCACATTATTTCACTTCCGTGTAACAGAAGAAACCATAAAATGCAGATTTAGCAAGTTAACATATCCCGTTTCCATGGAGACCGTTGAAGTAAAACTTTGATTTGTGTGAAATAACAATAACATTTGGTCCTGGTTCAAATAGATTTAAATACTCTCTATTATAGAGTGAAATCAGCTCGACCATCTGGTCAAATCACATTTTTTTCCAACTCCAATAAGAGTCATTGACAGCATGACAGAGTTGATTTTACCCTGTGATGGAGTATATTTAACTCTATTTGACGGGTCCAAATGTTATCCTGGCAGAGTACATTTTACTCTGCAAACTTACTGTGTATAACTGAAGACTAATAAAAGTTGGGTCGGCGTTGTGGTTCTTTTGGTCGAACCAGCAACATTTGAATTTATTCCAGATGAACTTTAAATCGTCTCCTTGAAGCCAAACAGCGTTTCATTGTTTTGTTTGTCCTTTCAACACAATACATGAAAACCTGAGACTTAATGTCTGCTGTGACGGTTTACAAATAAGAACATCATGAAATCAGACCAAACTAAATCTGACATGGGCCACGAAAACAAAAATAACCTGGAAACGTTCACCACAGAAGTAAATACCCGGATTTCTGGGAATTCCCAAAAATCCACCATCACTGCTCTTTAAAAAAAAACAAAAAAAAAACAAAACACACAAGCAGACAGTCATGCAGGTCCTGGTGTGCAGAGTCCTCACGGGCCTGTCTCTAACTGATCTTTCCTCTCAACACTTCTTGTTCTTCATCTTTTTTGAACAGTTGGTGTTGAGCTCGTATGGTTACACAGGACGTGCACTCACTGAAGTGAGACTCCACTTTGTCATGACTCTTGCCTGACCTCAGTTTGACCTTTGACACGATTAATCACTGCATGGTGATATTTAGTCACTTCTGGTTTGGTTGTCACACCTCAGACCAATAAGAACCATTACAGTGCGTCTTATGTAATATCATTATGTAAATGCTGTGCAGTAAAATATGGAATGCCTCAGGATTTTGTTCTTGGTCTTTTGTTATTTTCCCTTCATTTAGCACGTTGTGGTCTGTTCAAGTGTAGAATAAGCTCTCACAGTGATGCTGATGATGCAGCTAATGTCTCTGGCATCAAGAACTTACAGGACTGACTGGGTGGAGTCAAAACTGCATGTCATATGATGTCCTGTTTATCAGTTCAGAAACATCGGAGATGATGCTCCATGAAATCATCAATGTGATCAATTCAAGGTTTCATTGGATACTAGTATGATTTATCAAAGTGACAAAGCTAAAGACCTCAATGTGACCTTTGACCCCTCCTTGTTCTTTGACCTGGATAATCAAGAAACCATAAAAAAAAAAAAGTCTTTTTATAGAAAGTGGCAAAGATTTGACCCATTCAGTCCACAGCTGATACAGACTTTGATTTATGGAGTGCAATGAGATTAATTACTTTCTGATGGGGAAGTGCTGAACGTGAAGTACTCTGCAGCTTTTGTAGTATTTAAACAGCGCAGTACTGCTGTGCAGTAGTGCTGTAGTTTGTCCTACTGCTGCTGAACAGGGACACAAATCCACAAAGTACTTCTATGAACTCATTCAAGATACGTCCAAGAAGAAGCGGCTGCTTTTTCCATCCTCAGTGCATAAATGTGATGACATCCCATTTCTGCCTTATATTTAGCTTTAAACTGTATTACGTCTGGGTGCAGGAGTCAGGTTCAGCTCACCAGTCTGGCTTTGATGGAGTCAGAGTCCTCAGTCTGGTCCTGTTGAGCGTGGAGCTGCAGCTGAAGAGCATGAAGCTGCAGAAGCTGGTCATGGACCTCTCGCTCCACCACCGCTCGCTCGGCCTGAGCCTCTGTCAGCTCGGAGCGCAGATCCACCAGCTGAGCCTGCAGAGGACACAGACCTCAGTCCTCCGTCCACCACAAGTTTATTTAACGTCAACGTCATTTCAATCGTCCGAAAAACATTAAACCAGACATAGACTGAAAGATGACAGACGGGGTGGGGGTGGGGTTTTGTAGGGTGACTGAAATCATTATTAGGCTGTCAGCCATGTTTGTAGTCCAGGACATGGCAACATAAGGGGCATTGTGAGATCACCAAAAGCACCGCAAAGACCTCACAGTGGAACAGCTTCAATCATCTTGGATATTTTTGACACGGTCCGAGTTTCAGATGAAAGTTTACACAAACTGACCAAACTCCACTTGAAAATGAACATTTTTGAGGCCAAAATCATTTTCTTTGTAATCAGTTATGTTTGTTATTAAATTTTAATAAAGTACCTCAAAATCAAAACAAACAAAAAGGACGATGCCATTTTCACCATCCGATGAAAATCCACAATTATCTTTTGAAGACACAATCTTAAACACTTTCTGTGCTTCCAAAAGTATTTAACTATTTTTCAAACTCTACTGCAATCATTAAATACTTCACGCAGAAAACAAAGAGAGAAACTTTAACGTGATTGGCTCAAAAGTCTGAGGTCACATGACGTCTACCACAGCTTCTCACACCCTGCAGTGGGTCATAGCATGAAACAGAGAAACCTGGACCTTTAGCCCATAACCTGAACCATTACCCCATAACCTGAACCTTTAGCCCCATAACCCGAACCTTCAGCCCCATAACCCGAACCTTCACTCCATAACCCGAACCTTTACCCCATAACCCGAACCTTTACCCCATAACCTGAACCTTTAGCCCATAACCTGAACCTTTACCCCATAACCCGAACCTTTACCCCCATAACCTGAACCTTTACCCCATAACCCAAACCTTTACCCCATAACCCGAACCTTTACCCCCATAACCTGAACCTTTAGCCCATAACCTGAACCTTTACCCCATAATCTGAACCTTTACTTCCATAATTTGAACCTGTACCCCAACCTGAACTAGGGATGCACCGATGCCACTTTTTCCCAGACTGAGTACAAGTACGAGAACTTAAATTTCTGTAGTCACTGATACAGAGTACCAATACAAATACTTAATGATACATGACAGTTTTATGATGACTTTGAAAACATGTTTTATTCATCAGTTATTCCTTACTTTTTGAGTGTAACTGCTCCCAATACCATTAGCTTCATTTCACTGCCAGCACAACAGTGATCATCTGCTGACTGTTGTTGTGTTAATAGTATGAATGGCCAAACATTTTCTAATTGTCAAACAAGCGGTGTTCGATGTTCATATGTGTCACCTGGAAGAGTGACACAGACATGTCCTCTGGCGCTCCATCCACAGGACAAGTGTGTCGGGCTGAGCACATGCCAGCAGATGTGGACATGATGAGACGAGTGAACTGCTTCTCATTCATGTCATTTCATGACCGTACATCTGTGACCATGGGTCATCGTGAGAGGAACAGGCGGATCATATTTGTACTGGGTGCTTGATCAGAGGGATTGAATATAATGTGATGTTTTTATATGGTGTGTATTTTTTATTTTTTTTTAAATACTTCCATGTCTTTCCTGATATCAGGCAGTTTCCTGCACCTTTCACAAGCCAGTGATAGTAGCTAAGTGGTAAAGTTTCTGACTGGCACTCAGAGCTTTTGGAAAGCGTGGGTTCGAATCCCGTGGATGACATGTATTTTTTATTAGAATTATTATTATTTTCACAGCAGCTGCGCGGTGTGGTTACACATTGCATAGCTGCTCGCACTGTATTCCCGCATGCACTACAACTGTTGCAACATGTATTTTTAATTTTTTTTTCTTCACAGCAGCTGCTGTGACTGACTTTCGAGTCAAACTCTCTTCACCCAAAGCGATCAAAAAGAATAATGTGATTATTAACCATCAGATGACAAAGTAAAACCTCTTAAATCATTCTCTGACATGACGCATGCGCAGTGAAGGGTGGGGGGGGGATTTTTTAGGGGGGGTCGTTCTGACTGTGACACCTGGTTCACACGCGGACTGGTGTGTAGAGGATCGCTCAGATTCGGGGAGTGATGAGACCCTGACACCGGAAGCTCGGTACTGACCCGGTTCGGGTCCCGGTACTGACCTCCAGCTTGTGGTTGAGCTGGAAGACGGTCTGGGTTTTGTGGCACAGTTGGGCGAAGCAGGAACTCAGGCTGGTCATCTTCTGGCGGCCCTCGTAGGTGATGTCCACCTGATCCGGATCGATCTCTCCCAGCAGCAGGTCCACGTCCACGAAGGCCTTATCGAACTCTTTCTCCAGAACCTCCAGCCAGCGGAACATGGACATCCCGGGCCCCAGACCCGGCTCCCGGCCCGACGAAGCGGACATGGCGAACGAAGGCGAGGACCGAAACTACAGAAGAAACCGCAAAAAGACATTTTCGATCCAAAAACACTGACGGGAAATCCAGACCAGGAAGTCGGTCACCCACGCAGACAGAACCAATGGATCACATAACGTCGATCGACTTCTTCAGCTGCTACCGTCCACCGTGAGAGCACACAGCGCCCCCTGCTGCACATGCAGCAGAACAACTTTAAAATTACGACATGGTGGGATCGTGTCCCACAGCAAAGAAGCTCATGGGGTCGATTCCCCTCAGGGGTTCACTCTGGACCCTCTCACGCCATATAACCACTGGCACAGGCTCCGCCCCCTGTGACCCTTAGTTGGAGTGAGCAGTTGAAGATAAGATGAATGAGTGAATGAGTGAGTGAGTGAATTGGAAATATAATTTTAATAGAAATATAACAATCAACCAATAATTACCAATAGAAACACTCATAAAACTTTAAACGTCTGTATCACAAGATTGAAATTTCAAATCAAATCATAAGTTTGAGTGAATTATTGATCAATCAATCAATCAATCAATTTTTTTTTTATATAGCGCCAAATCACAACAAACAGTTGCCCCAAGGCGCTTTATATTGTAATATGTATGTATGTAATGTATTATATTATATTGTAAAACGACCCCCTGTGAGCAAGCACTTGGCTACAGTGGGAAGGAAAAACTCCCTTTTAACAGGAAGAAACCTCCAGCAGAACCAGGCTCAGGGAGGGGCAGTCTTCTGCTGGGACTGGTTGGGGCTGAGGGAGAGAACCAGGAAAAAGACATGCTGTGGAGGGGAGCAGAGATCGATCACTAATGATTAAATGCAGAGTGGTGCATACAGAGCAAAAAGAGAAAGAAACACTCAGTGCATCATGGGAACCCCCCAGCAGTCTACGTCTATAGCAGCATAACTAAGGGATGGTTCAGGGTCACCTGATCCAGCCCTAACTATAAGCTTTAGCAAAAGGAAAGTTTTAAGCCTAATCTTAAAGTAGAGAGGGTGTCTGTCTCCCTGATCTGAATTGGGAGCTGGTTCCACAGGAGAGGAGCCTGAAAGCTGAAGGCTCTGCCTCCCATTCTACTCTTACAAACCCTAGGAACTACAAGTAAGCCTGCAGTCTGAGAGCGAAGCGCTCTATTGGGGTGATATGGTACTATGAGGTCCCTAAGATAAGATGGGACCTGATTATTCAAAACCTTATAAGTAAGAAGAAGAATTTAAATTCTATTCTAGAATTAACAGGAAGCCAATGAAGAGAGGCCAATATGGGTGGAGATATGCTCTCTCCTTCTAGTCCCCGTCAGTACTCTAGCTGCAGCATTTTGAATTAACTGAAGGCTTTTCAGGGAACTTTTAGGACAACCTGATAATAATGAATTACAATAGTCCAGCCTAGAGGAAAAAAAAAATGCATGAATTAGTTTTTCAGCATCACTCTGAGACAAGACCTTTCTAATTTTAGAGATATTGCGTAAATGCAAAAAAGCAGTCCTACATATTTGTTTAATATGCGCTTTGAATGACATATCCTGATCAAAAATGACTCCAAGATTTCTCACAGTATTACTAGAGGTCAGGGTAATGCCATCCAGAGTAAGGATCTGGTTAGACACCATGTTTCTAAGATTTGTGGGGCCAAGTACAATAACTTCAGTTTTATCTGAGTTTAAAAGCAGGAAATTAGAGGTCATCCATGTCTTTATGTCTGTAAGACAATCCTGCAGTTTAGCTAATTGGTGTGTGTCGTCTGGCTTCATGGATAGATAAAGCTGGGTATCATCTGCGTAACAATGAAAATTTAAGCAATACCGTCTAATAATACTGCCTAAGTGGAAGCATATATAAAGTGAATAAAATTGGTCCTAGCACAGAACCTTGTGGAACTCCATAATTAACTTTAGTCTGTGAAGAAGATTCCCCATTTACATGAACAAATTGTAATCTATTAGACAAATATGATTCAAACCACCGCAGCGCAGTGCCTTTAATACCTATGGCATAAACTTAAACCTATAAACTTAGGTCATTTTTAACAATAATAAGAGTTGTCTTTTCAGATAATATTTTGATTATTTGTTTATTGGAGGAAATGTTCAGAGTTTTCTTTGTCAATAAATATCTTTACGTAGCATGTAGAGAAAATGTTAAATCATTAACGCATATCACCAAAATCCCCCATGAACTTTTCTTTGGGGGTAGAGAGTTTTGGGAGTGTATTTATTTATTTTCCTGTCTCGGTTAAGCGTGATGACGTAGGCGAAGGCCGACATAAGACAAGTTTCTCAGTGGATAATGTGAAATTCCTGGCAGAGGTGATAAAGTTTTCAGGCCAGTCAGAGAGGATTAAAATCCATTGTTATCTGATTCAGGGGAAATAAATGAGATTCTTACAGCAGGAACACAAAATACACAGTCGTCATGTGGATCAGATGGTTTTTACTGTTGAGTGGAACGCCTGAGGCCTTTGTTCAGATGAGCAACAGTTTAAAATTATTGAGACAGGAATGACAAAGCACATTTTATTTGTGTGCAAGAGATTTGTCTTAGGCCGCATATACAAGTAGATTTGATTATTGTGGTTATGCAGCTGTGCGTAGGGCATCAGAAGGACCTGGTGCGGGTCGGGGTTACAGGGCCATCAAAGTAAGCAGGGGAGCCAAGGCAGCTCTAGTAGACGTATGGAGAGATAACACTAACTATGGATAGTGAACTTTTATAATCCCAGAGAAAGGTTAAACAAAAAAGGATTTGAAAATTAATTTGTGAAGAAAACTCATGAGACTGTTTGTGTGGGTTCAAACAATTAACATGTTTTGGTCAACCAAAGAAAAGACATTTTGCCTGGAGACCTATTTCCGCCAACAAATCATACGATTGGGAGCATAATTTTGAGAGAGCATAAGATGAGATCAACTTTATTTATTCTAAAGGAAATTATTTGCCAGAGTACCAAAACAGTAAACATTTTTTGTTACAATAAATCCACCAAATTTATATGACAGGACTGGAGACATTTGCACAAGATAATAATATTGCACATAACTGAGTAACTGAATAACTCTGATCGTTATGTATTCATCCTGCAGAGGGTGGAGGTGTTACACAGTCTGATTGTCTCAGATATGAAAGACCTCCTCTGGTGTTCTGTGGTGCACCTCAGTGGTCTCAGTCTTTGGTTGAAGGTGTTCTGACCTCAGTGCAGCATGCAGGGGGTGAGAGGTGTTGTCCAGGATGCTGAGCAGTTTCCTCAGCATCCTCCTCTCTGACACCTCCACCACAGACTCCAGCTCAACCTCCAGGACAGAGCCAGCTCTCCTGTTGAGCTTGTTGAGTCTGTTTGTGTCAGCTGCCTTCAGCCTGCTTCTCCAGCCGCCACTTTTAAGTCTTTTATGCAAAGTGACCAAGATAACTGAAACTTTGGGGAATGATCATACAGACTGAAGTTTGCTGGATCTTTGTAGGATTTACCATTTTTATGGGTCCTGTTTTTGGGCCACCCTGTATCTGCTCCACACAGATTTACCAGAGTGTCACACTGTTTGTATTTCTTCATACTCCGACCTGAGTATGAATGAGTCCTACGACTAAGACTTCTTTCAAAGAAAGCGCCAGAGGGACCCGTGTCATTTTTGGGGCGAGTCTCTTAGTATCGAGGCCCCAGAGGTGAGGTATCAGCTGCTGGTGACACTGCTGCTGAGGACAGAGCCGCTTCAGGACTCAGAAGACACTTATTACACATGTCTGAAAACTGTTTGTTCCTGGAGGACTTTTACTGATGGACCTTCCAACTCACTGTTGCACTCTGTTTTATAATTCCAGTTTATTTACTTTAGTGATTATTTTATTCAACATCGTTCATAATGTGAAATGTTTTCTATAATCTATTTAAAATACATTTAGCATTTTTAAAATTTACATGTGTCTTTTCAGTTTATAATTTGAAACAGACACTGACAGTCCCTCACACATAGTGCAGTACCGACTCCAACTAGCAGGGAGCGTACAGCGGGGGGTGTACCCTTCACATCACCCCCCTGTTCATATTACTACTACTTATAATAACAACAAGAGCAATCCAAAATTTCTGACGTCTTCCTGGACCTGGATTCCCTCCAAAATTGAATGGAGTCTTCCATGTCCTAATATCTACCTGTGGTGAAAATTTGGTGAGAATGCGCGAAGTAGTTTTCACGTAATCCTGCTAACAGTCAGACAAATAAATCAATAAACGCTGATGATTTTATTGCATCCTTGGCAGATGTAAAAATAATTTTAACAACTAAATTGCTAAAATCAGTATTTCTCTGGGCCTAAGTTTTACTGTAGTTTTACTACAGGTCTGGACCAAGTTTTACTGATGAGCCATATAAAAAATAAGTTTAGTTCATGTAACGTTTCTGCATAGCTAAATGAAAAACGTTTTTAAAATATGAAAATGATTACGGCTTTTGTGGTTAGTCTGATCAAACAAACATGTAGGTTGTGATATAAATTTTGGTTAAAGGCAAAGAAAAGGTGAAAATGTGCAAAAGAAATACAAATACATGAAGCAGAACAACTAAACTGGGTGGATCAAGGTGAGAAAATAGTCATCAAAAACCCCTCCAGAATGCATCCCTGGACATCAAAAAACCCCTGCTGATAAGGTCCAATTTCACCAAAAAATACCCCCCCCTTTCAGTTTTCTGGCTCCAGGCCTGAGATTTTAATTGGTTTAAAACATGTTTATCCTGAAGTATTTACATAACGTGCAGGTTAAAGTCTTTCCATAGTATGATGCTGCGTTAGAAACGAGCAGTGACGGTTAATGATGTGAACAATCAGTTCACAGCACGAGAAACAAGCTGCTCTTTTCTTAACTGTCTCCACCTGGTTTTACCTTAAACTCTAGGACGCCATCACAAAAGGTTTCTAGAAAAAGGTCGATGGTGAACAGTCTGATTTGGCTGTGAAAAAAATTTCAGTCAGAAGACTTTTTCTGGGCTTTAATTCCTGCCGTTACACGTCACAGAGGGAGACGTCAGCAGTTCGCACCGCGCTGCTCCGGTTAAGACCACGTGCACATTAAACTCAAACACGACATCTCAGGGTTCATGAACAACTGACTCTGCTACGCCACGGGGCAGTGACAGCCTGGACACGTACCCATGTGGCATGGAGTCAAAGCACGCTCACGGCCGTAACGCCACTGATGTGGTGTGGAATCGTGACGCGTTCTCACTTCAAGGCACCTTCTTAATTCTTCTGAACGTCACACTGGGTTCAGGCATCCATCAGCTGACTGGTTGCGTTGCCGTGGTAACACAGAAAAAGGAGTGAGGGCAGTTCAGAGGTATTTAATGTTTCTGTCATTTGTCACATGTGCACTTTAAATCCTTTAATTCACAAAACAAAGAACAAATAACGAACTCTGCGGTCGACTAAAATGACGGCAAAAAAATAGAACTAAAGGCACATGTGCAGCAGCAGCAGTCCTCAATGACTTTGTGCAGTTTTCACTTCCTGTCAACGTGGCCTTTCATTGGTCAGCCGCCGTGACGAGTTCAAACCACTGCCTGAGCGCGTCACTCAGCGTCTCTGGTAGAGCGTTGACATCTCTCAGGATGACGTAGAAGGGGAAGGGGAACTCCTCCATGTAGGAGCGGATCTCAGGCAGTTCTCCTGGTTCTTTGAACACTGGCACCTTGATGTCCAAGATGGAATCCTTGCAAACACATCGGGAACGGTCACACGTGACGTCCGCCGGCACATCACGAAAACAGACGTCACGTTTTCTTACCCGTGAGTTGGGGTTGTCCAGCACCACGAAGATGACAAAAACGTCAGCATCGCGTGCTGCTCGCACAGCGGCCATCACCCGCTCTTTCCCCTCCAGGAAAAGTCCCCTGCCATCAGACACAATGACCAGCAGCTGGGCCGTCTCTGGGGTCAAAAGGTCAGAGGTCACAGAGACAGCAACAGAGAAAATAAAGTAAAAAAAACCAACAACAAAAAAAAAACCCACAAAGTTTAATCAACCAAACATGTTATTACACCACGAGGTGATGGAGAGGGTTGAGGTTCTGTGATCCCCCGTCTGTCTGTCCAGCAGAAGGTTTTTATGAACCGGACGAGCTGACTGAGTCGAAGGCACTTCACACAGTAAGGTCTAACCGTACCAATCCCCAGAGCAAGAACACAGGCAACAGTGGTAAGAAAAAACTCCCTCTAATGATTTGAGGAAGAAACCTCAAGCAGACCAGACTCAAAGGGGTGACCTTCTGCTTGGGCCATCTACCAAAACAAATTACAAAACAAATATACAGGAAATGTTGCTAGCCCTAAGCTTCACTAACAGACCCAGAATTTAGATAAAGTTGAGGTCACGGCACGCTCTGTTTCCTAATAAAATGAATTGAAAAGAACTGAGAAAGAATAAATATAAAAAATATATTAAAAAGAAAAAGTCTACAAAACTGCGCCAATTTCAGTTTCAAATTAATTTCAATTTATTTTCATTTGTATAGCGCCAAATCAATCAATCAATCAATCAATTTTATTTATATAACGCCAAATCACAACAAACAGTTGCCCCAAGGTGCTTTATATTGTAAGGCAAGGCCATACAATAATTACGTAAAAACCCCAACGGTCAAAACGACCCCCTGTGAGCAAGCACTTGGCGACAGTGGGAAGGAAAAACTCCCTTTTAACAAGAAGAAACCTCCAGCAGAACCAGGCTCAGGGAGGGGCAGTCTTCTGCTGGGACTGGTTGGGGCTGAGGGAGAGAACCAGGAAAAAGACATGCTGTGGAGGGGAGCAGAGATCAATCACTAATGATTAAATGCAGAGTGGTGCATACAGAGCAAAAAGAGAAAGAAACACTCAGTGCATCATGGGAACCCCCCAGCAGTCTAAGTCTATAGCAGCATAACTAAGGGATGGTTCAGGGTCACCTGATCCAGCCCTAACTATAAGCTTTAGCAAAAAGGAAAGTTTTAAGCTAATCTTAAAGTAGAGAGGGTGTCTGTCTCCCTGATCTGAATTGGGAGCTGGTTCCACAGGAGAGGAGCCTGAAAGCTGAAGGCTCTGCCTCCCATTCTACTCTTACAAACCCTAGGAACTACAAGTAAGCCTGCAGTCTGAGAGCGAAGCGCTCTATTGGGGTGATATGATACTATGAGGTCCTAAGATAAGATGGGACCTGATTATTGAAAACCTTATAAGTAAGAAGAAGAATTTTAAATACTATTCTGGAATTAACAGGAAGCCAAAGAAGAGAGGCCAATATGGGTGAGATATGCTCTCTCCTTCTAGTCCCCGTCAGTACTCTAGCTGCAGCATTTTGAATTAACTGAAGGCTTTCAGGGAACTTTTAGGACAACCTGATAATAATGAATTACAATAGTCCAGCCTAGAGGAAATAAATGCATGAATTAGTTTTTCAGCATCACTCTGAGACAAGACCTTTCTGATTTTAGAGATATTGCGTAAATGCAAAAAAGCAGTCCTACATATTGGTTTAATATGCGCATTGAATGACATATCCTGATCAAAAATGACTCCAAGATTTCTCACAGTATTACTAGAGGTCAGGGTAATGCCATCCAGAGTAAGGATCTGGTTAGACACCATGTTTCTAAGATTGTGGGGCCAAGTACAATAACTTCAGTTTTATCTGAGTTAAAAGCAGGAAATTAGAGGTCATCCATGTCTTTATGTCTGTAAGACAATCCTGCAGTTTAGCTAATTGGTGTGTGTCCTCTGCTTCATGGATAGATAAAGCTGGGTATCATCTGCGTAACAATGAAAATTTAAGCAATGCCGTCTAATAATACTGCCTAAGGGAAGCATGTATAAAGTGAATAAAATTGGTCCTAGCACAGAACCTTGTGGAACTCCATAATTAACTTTAGTCTGTGAAGAAGATTCCCCATTTACATGAACAAATTGTAATCTATTAGATAAATATGATTCAAACCACCGCAGCGCAGTGCCTTTAATACCTATGGCATGCTCTAATCTCTGTAATAAAATTTTATGGTCAACAGTATCAAAAGCAGCACTGAGGTCTAACAGAACAAGCACAGAGATGAGTCCACTGTCCGAGGCCATAAGAAGATCATTTGTAACCTTCACTGCCGTTTCTGTACTATGATGAATTCTGAAACCTGACTGAAACTCTTCAAATAGACCATTCCTCTGCAGATGATCAATTAGCTGTTTTACAACTACCCTTTCAAGAATTTTTGAGAGAAAAGGAAGGTTGGAGATTGGCCTATAATTAGCTAAGATAGCTGGGTCAAGTGATGGCTTTTTAAGTAATGGTTTAATTACTGCCACCTTAAAAGCCTGTGGTACATAGCCAACTAATAAAGATAGATTGATCATATTTAAGATCGAAGCATTAAATAATGGTAGGGCTTCCTTGAGCAGCCTGGTAGGAATGGGGTCTAATAGACATGTTGATGGTTTGGATGAAGTAACTAATGAAAATAACTCAGAACAATCGGAGAGAAAGAGTCTAACCAAATACCGGCATCACTGAAAGCAGCCAAAGATAACGATACGTCTTTGGGATGGTTATGAGTAATTTTTTTTCTCTAATAGTTAAATTTTATTAGCAAAGAAAGTCATGAAGTCATTACTAGTTAAAGTTAAAGGAATACTCAGCTCAATAGAGCTCTGACTCTTTGTCAGCCTGGCTACAGTGCTGAAAAGAAACCTGGGGTTGTTCTTATTTTCTTCAATTAGTGATGAGTAGTAAGATGTCCTAGCTTTACGGAGGGCTTTTTTATAGAGCAACAGACTCTTTTTCCAGGCTAAGTGAAGATCTTCTTAGTGAGACGCCATTTCCTCTCCAACGTATGGGTTATCTGCTTTAAGCTGCGAGTTTGTGAGTTATACCACGGAGTCAGGCACTTCTGATTTAAAGCTCTCTTTTTCAGAGGAGCTACAGCAACCAAAGTTGTCTTCAATGAGGATGTAAAACTATTGACGAGATACTCTATCTCACTTACAGAGTTTAGGTAGCTACTCTGCACTGTGTTGGTATATGGCATTAGAGAACATAAAGAAGGAATCATATCCTTAAACCTAGTTACAGCACTTTCTGAAAGACTTCTAGTGTAATGAAACTTAATGAATTAAAGCTCTGTCTGGGTTTTTGATTAATTAATAAGCTGGAATGGAAGATTGCTGCTAATCCTCCGCCTCGGCCCGTGCTACGAGCATTCTGGCAGTTAGTGTGACTCGGGGGTGTTGACTCATTTAAAGTAACATATTCATCCTGCTGTAACCAGGTTTCTGTAAGGCAGAATAAATCAATATGTTGATCAATTATTATATCATTTACTAACAGGGACTTAGAAGAGAGAGACCTAATGTTTAATAGACCACATTTAACTGTTTTAGTCTGTGGTGCAGTTGAAGGTGCTATATTATTTTTTCTTTTTGAATTTTTATGCTTAAATAGATTTTTGCTGGTTATTGGTGGTCTGGGAGCAGGCACCGTCTCTACGGGGATGGGGTAATGAGGGGATGGCAGGGGAGAGAAGCTGCAGAGAGGTGTGTAAGACTACAACTCTGCTTCCTGGTCCCAACCCTGGATAGTCACGGTTTGGAGCATTTAAGAAAATTGGCCAGATTTCTAGAATGAGAGCTGCTCCATCCAAAGTGGGATGGATGCCGTCTCTCCTAACAAGACCAGGTTTTCCCCAGAAGCTTTGCCAATTATCTATGAAGCCCACCTCATTTTTTGGACACCACTCAGACAGCCAGCAATTCAAGGAGAACATGCGGCTAAACATGTCACTCCCGGTCCGATTGGGGAGGGGCCCAGAGAAAACTACAGAGTCCGACATTGTTTTGCAAAGTTACACACCGATTCAATGTTAATTTTAGTGACCTCCGATTGGCGTAACCGGGTGTCATTACTGCCGACGTGAATTACAATCTTACCAAATTTACGCTTAGCCTTAGCCAGCAGTTTCAAATTTCCTTCAATGTCGCCTGCTCTGGCCCCCGGAAGACAACTGACTATGGTTGCTGGTGTCGCTAACTTCACATTTCTCAAAACAGAGTCGCCAATAACCAGAGTTTGATCCTCGGCGGGTGTGTCGTCGAGTGGGGAAAAACGGTTAGAAATGTGAACGGGTTGGCGGTGTACACGGGGCTTCGGTTTAGAACTACGCTTCCTCCTCACAGTCACCCAGTCGGCCTGCTTTCCCGGCTGCTCGGGATCTGCCAGAAGGAAACTAACGGCGGCTAAGCTACCTTGGTCCGCACCGACTACAGGGGCCTGGCTAGCTGTAGAATTTTCCACGGTGCGGAGCCGAGTCTCCAATTCTGACCAGCTGGCGTTTCTAGGCTAATGCTAATTGGCACGCTAGCCGGCCCAACACTAACCTTGTCTGGAGTGCCCGTAACATCTAACTCCACTGAGCTAACAAGCTGTTCTAGCTTACGGACACGGCTCTCTAAAAGAACTACCCTGTCTGCCAGCATCATGCAGGATTTACATAAAGTGTAGTGTACTTTGTGCACCAGAAAATTCAAGAGTATAGCCAAACTAGCGTGAGCTAACTGCTAACGAAAATGCTAACCACTCCTAAGATTAACACAAGAGTAAAATAATGAGCTACAATTCACAGCAGTTACACTGAAAAACTAACAGAAGTGTTAGGAACAGTAGAAACAGTAATGAAAGAAATGGGGGGGAGTCAACCTAGCTAACTGCCAGCGATAGCTAACTGCTAGTAATTCACAACAGGAGGAATGTAGTTAAACAAGATTCACAGTAGATGTAGTTAAAAACCAAAAGAAGTGTTAAACAGAAATAAAAAACAAATACAACCGTGTGGAGTTCAGAACAGCGTCACAACAAACACTTCGTCGGAAGCAAGTTGCCAGATCTCACACACATGCACATACACACAGTTGCCAGATCTACACATATCTTGATGACAGTGATTAGGGATGAGGATGAAGCTTCACTGAAATGGCCAAACTGGTTTCAGTGCCGTTCAGATGGACAGGGGGATCCCAAACCTTATTTTTGGGTCTCATGCCACAGATTCCATCGACTGAACTTTGCTGCTTCAGATGTTAGTTTTCACACTGCAGCCGAAGTTACTTTGGAAACTCATTTGGGGGAAATGTAGAAAAAAACACTGTGTTCCACAGGTTGACTGTGGTGCTTCTAGTAAAACAACGAGGTGTCAGATGGAGAGAATCCTCACCTGAGTTTCTGGATCCTGGAATCTGAGTTTTTGCTGCAACAAACATTTTGGTCATCGCCTCCAAAAACTATAAAGGAGAAATAATTAAAGATGCACACAAAGCAACTACGTGACATCACATTCCACTGTGTGAGTGTGTGAGTGAGTGAGAGAGAGAGAGAAACCTTGTTCAGCTTCCATCCCTCCATCATTGTAGTCCTCCACAAACCACAATACCAAGACCCTAACCCCCCGAGGCCACAAACGAACCACAGCCTGACCTCCCCCGAGGCCACAAACGAACCACAGCCTGACCCTCCCCGAGGCCACAAACGAACCACAGCCGGATCCCCCCCCCCCCGAGGCCACAAATGCACCACAGCCAGATCCCCCCCCGCCCCTGAGGCCACAAACGAACCACAGCCTGACCCCCCCGAGGCCACAAACAAACCACAGCCTGACCCTCCCCGAGGCCACAAACGAACCACAGCCAGATCCCCCCCCCCCCCGAGGCCACAAATGCACCACAGCCAGATCCCCCCCCGCCCCCGAGGCCACAAACAAACCACAGCCTGACCCAAGGCCACAAAGGAGTCACAGCCTGACCCCCGAGGCCACAAACGAACCACAGCCTGACCCCCGAGGCCACAAAGGAGTCACAGCCTGACCCCCAAGGCCACAAAGGAGTCACAGCCTGTACCCCCCGATGCCACAAAGGAGTCACAGCCTGTACCCCCCGATGCCACAAACGAACCACAGCCTGACCCCCCCGAGGCCACAAACGAGTCACAGCCTGACCCCCCCCCCCCCCCGAGGCCACAAACGAACCACAACCTGACCCCCCTGAGGCCACAACGGAGTCACAGCCTGACCCCGGCACCACCGGGGTCAGGCAGGGTCTCAGCACCAGGACCTCATCTAGTAGCTTAAGCATTGGTTCTGGTCCAGGCATTAAAAATTACAACCCCCCTGCGAACTCATGCAGAGATTTCACAACGAGGTTAAAACATCTCACCTGAGCTATTCTGGTTTTCTTCTGCTGGAACTGACAGAGTCTCAGAATCCGAGCACCGGACTCCTCAGTGAACTGCTGCCCAAAGGGGTGGAGCAACTGCACCTGCTCGCCAAAGCTGCACACGTGACACAACATGTTAGTGTCACATGACCAGTTTGTGAAAAAACAAACCAAAAAAAAAACACCAAACACTTCCTGTCTCACATTTGTTTTACTGGAATGTACTTTATCATTTTGAAACACGTTAAATATTCCTGATCATTTCTATTGATAATTGATCACTTCAGGACAAACTTTTTTTTTATTTTGTCAATTTTTTTTGGCGTGCACACATACTTAAAAGGATCTCTCATAAAAACAAAACAAAAGAAAACAAAGGAAAACACAAACTCAAACAATTTCCCAGTTTTTTTTGGCCAAAAGAGTGAAGGTTGAAACAAAAGCTTTTAAACGACCCCCCCCCCCCCCCCCCTCACCAATTGCTATAAACACATATTATATATACGTACACTCATAATGAATACCCAAAAAGAGAAAAAATGCACAAAAGCTTTGAAGCAAACAATATATTTTGTCAGGTTACAGTTTTAAACAATAACTACTTTTGTGTGAACTTTTCTAAATACATGAAAGCATCTCAAATTAAAGAGATTTTAGTTGATATTTGTTGACAGAAAACGCCGTTTTCTAAAAGAAGCCACCAGATGGGAAGCAAATAATCTCTACAATCAAACCAAAAAATGAAAAATCTCAAAAAGATTTGACTGTATATTGATACTTTTATTTGTGGATGAAAAATTTATTTCAAATGATAAATAAAAAGTTAATTTATTATTAAATTATGGAAATCTATTATTTTCTAGTTAAAGCTAAAAAACTGATACTGTGATTGGAGAGACAGAGCGCACTGAGAAAAACACCTGCTCACCTCCTGACTGCACAGGAGAGTTCTTGTTACTGCGCAGAACCAACATCAACCTCACAATTTACACTGTAAAAGTGTGTTTTCTATTCTGTCAGTTTGTGCGCATTGCTGACGTCTGGTATCCAGAACAAAGTGGTACAGACCGTTTCTGTGTGTGTGTGTGTGTGTGTGTGTGTGTGTGTGTGTGTGTGTGTGTGTGTGTGTGTGTGTGTGTGTGTGAGACTCAGCATTACTTTTATGGTATGCTGATAAATATATGGATCCTCTGACTGCAGCAGCTGAACTGTCAGAACAACATGATGTCAGAGCTCTAAATAAAAACGTGTGATTCACGGCATCGGGACACGGAGCTCCTTTTGGAGCCTTGTTTCATAGTCTGGTGTATTTTCCATTTAGGTTCAGCAGCTACGAGGTCTGTTAGAAAAGTAATGGACCTTTTTATTTTTTGCAAAAACTATATGGATTTGAATCACATGTGATTGCATCAGCCAAGCTTGAACCTTCGTGCACATGCGTGAGTTTTTTCACGCCTGTCAGTTGCGTCATTGCCTGTGAGCACGCCTTGTGGGAGGAGTGGTCCAGCCCCCTCGTTGGATTTTCATTGTCAGAAAATTGGCTGATCGACCGCCGCTTTGCTTCATCAAAATGTTTTCAGAAAGTGTGAGAGACAGCCAGGTGGAAACCATTTGGAAAATTCAGATGGCTTTCGGTGAAGATCTTATGGGGATCACACAGATTAAGGACAATTACAACTGGATTAAAGACGGCCCACAGCGGCGGATGGCACGGCGCGCACTGAGCGGCGCTCGACAGGCTCAAACGACCAGATCATTTCCAAAGTGAACGCTTTGTTGATCCAGGACGTCGTCTGACTACCAGAGAAATGGCAAGACAGGTGGACATAGCATTTTTTCGGCACATTCCACTGTTACAGGAGTTTGTCATGGAAAGAGGAGCGGAGAAATTCACCACGGAGCCACTCATGGCGCGGGACGAAAGCACCTCCGTGTTGGTCTCACAGGACAAGCCCTAACATGCCCAGCTCTTGCACCATTCGGAAGATTCAGACGGCTTTCAGTGGCTTTTCAGTCGTGTGACTATCCGAGAATTGTGGACGAGCTGGACATGCCACAACATGTCCTGTGAGGCTTCATCACGGCGTTGCTTTTTGTTCTGTGCCCTGCGCCTCCGTCCCGACGCGCGAATTCCTCCACACGTCTTTTCATGACAAAAAAAACTCCTGTAACAGTGGAATGTGCCGTTCATTTCCAAAGTAAACGCTTTGTTGATCCAGGATATCGTCTGACTACCACAGAAATGGCAGAAGAGTTTGACATCAGCACTTTTTCGGCATGGTTTCCACTTGGCTGTCTCTCACACTTTCTGAAAAAATTTTGATGAAGCAAAGCGGCAGTCGATCAGCCAATTTCCTGACAATGAAAATCCGACAAGGGGGCTGGACCACTCCTCCCACAAGGCGTGCTCACAGGTGAATGACGCAACCGACAGGCGTGAAAAAACTCATGCATGCGCACGAAGGTTCAAGCTTGGTTGATGCAATCACACGATTCAAATCCATATAGTTTTTGCAAAAAATAAAAAGGTCCGTTACTTTTCTAACAGACCTCGTACACCAAAACAATCAAACCAGGACAGTGTGTCGGGGGCATAAAGTAAAAAAGTGCTTCAGGTTTTATGCACTGTTTGGACAGAAGAAGAAGAGCAAAGGATCAAAGAGGATTTTGTGAGTCTGGACTCTGACCTGCACACGGACACCTGACCGACCTCCAGCAGTGTCAGCGCGTTGACGATCACAGACAGCGACTCAAATGCCAGCTGCACCACAGACACAAACACAGCACAGCTTCATGAAACATGCTTCAAACACCACTGAAGCATCAACAAACATATGACCGTTTATTCCATTAACTCTGAAACCCGTCGAGACGTGACAGGCCGGACACACAGCTCAGAGGACATCAGCTGTGGTCCAGAACCAGAGACTTGGGACACACTGCTGCGTACCTGTTTGGAGTGATTGTCCACCATGCTGGAGGAGTCGTCCACTGCCAGGCAGATCTGGTACTCTCGCTTGCTTGGCTTGGTTCTCCTCAGCCAGATTTTGTCTTTGCGGAACTGACTGGCGATGTACGGGATGACCTTCCTCATGCTGAGACGCTTCCCTGTGCGGTAGTCACCTCTGAGGAACACCAGATACGATCGATCGATCCATCAGTGTGCTCACACATCAACAAGCTCCAACGTGCCGACTCAAAACTACATCTGAAATAAGGCAATTTATCTCTGAAATTTTTTTTTTTGATAAATTCCCTCCACGTTAATGTTAGTAATAAACAAAATTAAACAAGAGCCATCAGGAGAGGACCCCCCCCCCCGGTCCCCACAAGTCAGTAATTCAAAGTGTTGGGATCAGCCAAGTTCACAGTTATGCTGAGTATCAATGAAACCGGTTAACTGGTTCTTGAGATTTGACACCAACAAGAGAAAATGGACAGACAGACAGACTTGCTGATCGTTGCATGTCATACTGGGGGGGGTTTGCACGTCATGCACATTTAGGTGACGTTTTGAACGCATTTTAGTTTCAGATTATCAGCAGTTAATAAACAGAAACCAGATGTAACAGCGTGAAGGCTTGTGGGGGCGGGGCCACACTGACTTGAGTTTGGCGGCTTGCGTGGGCTCCAGGATGAGGCGGAGCTGCTCACACAGCTGCTGGGAGAGGGCGGAGGTCAACGTCTGGTACTGGTGCCACATGGAGACCGCTGCTGCCTCCTGGAGGACAGAGAGAAGATGAGTTAGGAAGACATGACACGGACATGCCAACCGCTGCCAACACTCAAGTCTCCATGACAAAGTGTGTGTCCACCACCGGTGAGACAGGCTGTCTTACAACCAGTGGGTCCTTGGTTCAATTCCCCAATCAGGAAAAAAGAATCACTAAGGTGCCTTTGAACAAGGTCCAAGTTATTTCTGGTGTGTGTGTGTGTGTTTGATTCAGACAGTGTGTGAACCTAACAGCAGAATGATCATGAGATCATTTCTTGATAAGGTTTCAGGAAACACGTCGTCTTAAACAGCATGAAAGTAAATTAGTCCATCTTTTTCTTTCCTCAAACTAAACCCAAGATCTCCAGCAGTGGGCGGAGTGAATGGAAAACATGGAGGACAGGAGACCTCCAGCAGCCAGGGTGGTGACCCCTAACCTTTGTGTGAATAAGTGAAACTGAGGGTGCCTGACCTCCTCTCGAGCCCCGGGAGCCAGTTTTTGCCAGGCTTCCAGCTGGAGTTCCATCTCCCTCCTCATGTCCTCGGGGTCCAGCCGCGCTTTCTGCAAAGACAAACACGATTCACAGGACGTGACAGGAAGTAGAAAAGGACATTTTGACATTGTGTCCTGCAGCTCTGTGAGCAGCTGTGATTTAAAAACAAACTTTTATTTTTTCCTATTTTTAAATCATTAAAGGTCCAACATGCAGTTCTTCTCCAGAGCTGTCATGCGATTGGTCCCCGTGTTTTGGCAGATTTCACACACAGCCCGGTCCAGGTCCAATCCACCCTTTGTTTATTTGTTGGATGCATGTAAACATGCTCTGCTGCGTTCTTATTGGATGATAACTTGGCACCAAACCAGTCAACCTGGCTGAACGTTCTCAGTAACTGGAGCAATAATCCACCTAAAACCCTGTGGGACCAGATCAACATCCAACCAGGCTGAAGCTCTTTAGGGTTCAGTGTCTCACTTCAGGGTACATCGAGAAACTGGGATTAGATTCTAGAGGTCAACCCAGTTAAGCGTGTGTGTTTTAAAAATGTTTGTTCCACCTTTATTCAGTTTTCCAACATCATCTTCATATCAGATCATTTATCTTTCTCTTCAACATCTGCTGAAGTTGGCGAGTTACTAAGAGTTAGTCAGAGTGCTGCTTGCTTACATTTGAACCACAATGCATCTGAATCTGGTTCATTTTTTAATTCCTATATTTGTGTTGAAAATAATATCAGTGTGTTTAAAAAAGTGAGTAAAGCTCAAAATCCTGATAATATCTTATTTCTCGACATACCGATGATACATTGTGAACACTGAACATTCTATTCCAAATCAAAACATCAAGAAAAATTAATCAAATTTGTTATTCCTTTTCTTCACCTTCTGTAAAGTTATATCAGGCTGTTGAAGAAATATCAGTGTTCTCTTATTCCTCCCTCACAGGTGGAACTTATTGAAGGATGAAGGCAGACTGTGAACAGAACCTTCAGTAGATGTTTTGTGGCCCTCTCCTCCAGTCCTCCAGGAACTGCCCCCTGTAATGCCACTGGAGGTTCCCGTGAGATAGCTTGTTGGAAAACCACTTTGAGGGTGTCAGATACCTCTGTCCAACAAAGACTTAGGACAGGACCAGAACACGAGAGTGTGCTGAGAGATGAGCGCTGCACAGTTCCTCCAACAGGAGCTGGAATGAGCTGGACTCATCTTGACTGCCTTTCCTGGTGTCCTAAAAACTCTATAGTGATTACTGTCCATTTAAATTCCCTCCATGTGTTTGAATTTGTGGCCAGCTGTGCCTCAGTGCACACTTGGTTCGTGTGATATGATCTTGCTCACCTCCACCTCGGGAGTCAGCATCGGTGCCCCATTTTCTTGGTGGAAACAACTGAGGCATCTGAAAGGTCTGAAAAGTGATGCAGAGGTTGCGCTCTTTCTGGTGGACAGGTAATTACGTTTGCTTCGGGGATAAAGCCTACGTTAGCAGGCTTTAAAAGACATTACAAGAATAACAAAATTGCATGCTATAGTTGAAAACTTAGGTCTTGTTATTACTTTTGGGTTTGTGTGTTGTGTGCCAGTATTGTCTGGTTATATTTTGTAAATCTGAGCTCATTGACTAAGTTTGCATGTTTTTTTTTCTTTTTGGTATTGTCATTGTGTGTGCGTATGTATGTAGGTATGTATACGTATATATATATATATATATATATATATATGTGTGTGTGTGTGATTGTGTAGATATGTATTTATGAAATTTTGTTTGTGTGTATATGTTTGTTATTTTTTTAGTATAAGGGGTGGGTATTTATAAGCTCTGCTTCTGCCGTCACCCTTTCGGCCACGCAGGACTTTTGTAAAGTTGCTTTGTTATGAGTTTTTTTGTTTTTGTTGTTGAATTGTGTGCCAAATAAACTCATTCATTCATTCATATATATATCATCAGAGCAGTCCTTCTGAATGCCGTGCATATCGCTGCTGCTGCGTTCAAGTACCGTTGGAAATTACAGGACTTTTTTGTTGTTTTAAACTCAGTAGTTGTGGCAGGAGTGTGGTTTTTATTTTATTTTATTTTTGGTAAAATCATTCATTGTATCCACACAAAAGATTAATTCCTGCCTATATAAGATGCCAGAGCCCACACAGTCTCAAGTTTGTGGGGGTGTGGCTTTGGGCGGAGCACTGACTGGGTAGGGGGGATGTGGGGTGGAACCTGGAGGAGGTGCTACTTTCAAATCTTGCGTGCTCTCCAGGACTACCAACTATAGCTTTAATTCTTTTAAATGCCATATTGTTTACATTGGTTTTGTCAGATATAATAATAAATCATCAACATATAATGATATTTGATGTGCTTCTTTATTTATGACAATTAGTACTGAACCACTAATGGTGAACAGCAGGGGTGACAGAGCGCAGCCTTGTCTGCATCCCCATTCCAATGTGCATCAAGACCATTAAGTTCTCTGTGAATTAAATCCTTCGTAAGACTAATGGAGGTGGATTGTTTGTGTTTACATTGTAGTTCTTTTATATTATTCACCTTCTACCGCTTAGTCCAATTAAGGGTCGCAGGAAGATGGAGCCTATCCCAGCAGTCATAGGGCGCGAGGTGGTACACCCAGGACAGGACGCCAGTCTGTCGCAGGGCCACAAACAGTCAAACAAACAGACACATCCACACACACACCTACGGACAATTTTTTAAGATTTCAATCCACCTAACCCGCATGTCTTTGGATGTGGGGGAAACCCACGCAAACACTGGGAGAACATGGAAACTCCACACAGAAAGGCCACGGGAATTGAACCCACGACCCCTTCGTTGTGAGGCAACAGTGCTAACCACTAAGTCACCGTGCTCTTATTGCTTAGCATCCCTCTCATTTTTTTCTAGCCAAGATAAAAGAAATAATACAGCCCCTAATGTTTGCCTTTTCACGGTCCCCATAGTATAACTAAGACCCTTCGGCTGCTAATCTTGTTTGAACTCGGGGTCGCCACAGCAGATCCGAGGTGGAACTGCATATTGAATTGGCACATTTTACACCAGTTGCCCTTACTGACACAACTCCACATTACACGGAGAAATGTGGCAGGGATGGGGTTTGAACAGGGAACCTTCCAAACTGAAACCAAGAGCACTAACCACTTGGCCACCAGGTGAGGCATTACTGTAAAGTGCTTTAAGTGTCTGATGCAGATGGAAAAGCGCGACATAAATGCAGTCCATTCACCATTTTAAAGTTGTTACTTGCCTTAGAAGACTGGTTACTGTGTTTTGTGACTTCAGCAGACCATGTTGATAAGCCCTTTTACATCCTGCCACAATCTGTTCAACTTTGGATGTAACTGCAGCCATGTTGTATTTAACTTCAGACCCTCCTGCAGACCCTTTCTGCCATTCAAACTCTATTTTGAGCACTGTGGTGTCCTCGGGGGGCTTTAAGACTGGTCTTAGCTGTTTTGATATAAAAATGTGCCAAATTCTGCAGAAGCTCTGAAAAGGTTCACCCCCCACCCCCCCATGGGCTACTTTTTTTTTAATATGCACATCAGGGTCCAGGCGGGCCGTCTTGATTTGAACCCTGTGAACTCACTTTGCTGGACGATGAGGTATCCTGGTTTGAGGTTGAAGGTTAGTGTGTGTTGGGTGAACTAAAGGAATCTACCTCAGTGACCAATGCAGAAACACCATCACCGACTTCATAATGGAGTCGCTTTCAGTGAGACACGAACCTTTACCTCCTGGTCGTCTTTTCAAGACTGGACTCTCTGTGGTTGTTTGGCTCCAGCTTTTCCGTCAGTCTCTTGTTGTGCTTTTTTCTGGAGGACCGAACATTCCTGATGTGCCGCGCTCGAACCACCATGATAGTTCTGCGGGTTTGTTTCACCTCTAGTCGAAACTTGGGCTCGTCTCATTTGGTTGTTAGGTGACGTTGACACGTTGACCAGATGAACAAATTTTAATTGATCATCTTTGTAACTCAGCCACATGGGGTGTGCAGCCAGTACATTCTGCGTGCCGGTCCCAAGCCCGGATAAATGACGAGGGTTGCGTCAGGAAGGGCATCCGGCGTAAAACAAGCCAACCCAACTATGCAGACTCAGAATCGAATTCCCATACCGAATCGGTCGCGGCCCGGGTTAACAACGTCCGCCACCGGTGCTATTGCCCAACAGGGTGCCGGTGGAAATTGGGCTACTGCTGGGCAAAGACGCTGAGAGAGGACATGCAGGTGGTTGGTGTGACAGAGGAAGATACAGAGGACAGGGTGAGATGGAGACGATTGATCTGCTGTGGCGACCCCTAACGGGAACAGCCGAAAGACAAAGAAGATATTATCATCTTTGTCAGAAAAGGCACAGCGTTAAATATCCGACTCCTGCACACCAGCAAGCAAACATTTCCGCTGGCCGCTCACCCAGCTGAGGTCGATACCCATTCTTACAACTCATTTCAAATCAAATCAAAATCAAATCAATTTTATTTATATAGCGCCAAATCACAACAAACAGTTGCCCCAAGGCACTTTATATTGTAAGGCAAAGCCATACAATAATTACAGAAAAACCCCAACGGTCAAAACGACCCCCTGTGAGCAAGCACTTGGCAACAGTGGGAAGGAAAAACTCCCTTTTAAGAGGAAGAAACCTCCAGCAGAACCAGGCTCAGGGAGGGGCAGTCTTCTGCTGGGACTGGTTGGGCCTGAGGGAGAGAATCGGGAAAAAGACATGCTGTGGAGGGGAGCAGAGATCAATCACTAATGATTAAATGCAGAGTGGTGCATACAGAGCAAAAAGAGAAAGAAACAGTGCATCATGGGAACCCCCCAGCAGTCTACGTCTATAGCAGCATAACTAAGGGATGGTTCAGGGTCACCTGATCCAGCCCTAACTATAAGCTTTAGCAAAAAGGAAAGTTTTAAGCCTAATCTTAAAAGTAGAGAGAGTGTCTGTCTCCCTGATCTGAATTGGGAGCTGGTTCCACAGGAGAGGAGCCTGAAAGCTGAAGGCTCTGCCTCCCATTCTACTCTTACAAACCCTAGGAACTACAAGTAAGCCTGCAGTCTGAGAGCGAAGTGTTCTATTGGCGTGATATGGTACTATGAGGTCCCTAAGATAAGATGGGACCTGATTATTCAAAACCTTATAAGTAAGAAGAAGAATTTTAAATTCTATTCTAGAATTAACAGGAAGCCAATGAAGAGAGGCCAATATGGGTGAGATATGCTCTCTCCTTCTAGTCCCCGTCAGTACTCTAGCTGCAGCATTTTGAATTAACTGAAGGCTTTTCAGGGAACTTTTAGGACAACCTGATAATAATGAATTACAATAGTCCAGCCTAGAGGAAATAAATGCATGAATTAGTTTTTCAGCATCACTCTGAGACAAGACCTTTCTAATTTTAGAGATATTGCGTAAATGCAAAAAAGCAGTCTTACATATTTGTTTAATATGCGCTTTGAATGACATATCCTGATCAAAAATGACTCCAAGATTTCTCACAGTATTAATAGAGGTCAGGGTAATGCCATCCAGAGTAAGGATCTGGTTAGACACCATGTTTCTAAGATTTGTGGGGCCAAGTACAATAACTTCAGTTTTATCTGAATTTAAAAGCAGAAAATTAGAGGTCATCCATGTCCTTATGTCTGTAAGACAATCCTGCAGTTTAGCTAATTGGTGTGTGTCCTCTGGCTTCATGGATAGATAAAGCTGGGTATCATCTGCGTAACAATGAAAATTTAAGCAATGCCGTCTAATAATACTGCCTAAGGGAAGCATGTATAAAGTGAATAAAATTGGTCCTAGCACAGAACCTTGTGGAACTCCATAATTAACCTTAGTCTGTGAAGAAGATTCTCCATTTACATGAACAAATTGTAATCTATTAGATAAATATGATTCAAACCACCGCAGCGCAGTGCCTTTAATACCTATGGCATGCTCTAATCTCTGTAATAAAATTTTATGGTCAACAGTATCAAAAGCAGCACTGAGGTCTAACAGAACAAGCACAGAGATGAGTCCACTGTCCGAGGCCATAAGAAGATCATTTGTAACCTTCACTAATGCTGTTTCTGTACTATGATGAATTCTAAAACCTGACTGAAACTCTTCAAATAGACCATTCCTCTGCAGATGATCAGTTAGATGTTTAACAACTACCCTTTCAAGAATTTTTGAGAGAAAAGGAAGGTTGGAGATTGGCCTATAATTAGCTAAGATAGCTGGGTCAAGTGATGGCTTTTTAAGTAATGGTTTAATTACTGCCACCTTAAAAGCCTGTGGTACATAGCCAACTAATAAAGATAGATTGATCATACTTAAGATCGAAGCATTAAATAATGGTAGGGCTTCCTTGAGCAGCCTGGTAGGAATGGGGTCTAATAGACATGTTGATGGTTTGGATGAAGTAACTAATGAAAATAACTCAGACAGAACATTCTGAGAGAAAGAGTCTAACCAAATACCGGCATCACTGAAAGCAGTCAAAGATAACGATACGTCTTTGGGATGGTTATGAGTAATTTTTTCTCTAATAGTTAAAATTTTATTAGCAAAGAAAGTCATGAAGTCATTACTAGTTAAAGTTAAAGGAATACTCAGCTCAATAGAGTTCTGACTCTGTCAGCCTGGCTACAGTGCTGAAAAGAAACCTGGGGTTGTTCTTATTTTCTTCAATTAGTGATGAGTAGTAAGATGTCCTAGCTTTACGGAGGGCTTTTTTATAGAGCAACAGACTCTTTTTCCAGGCTAGGTGAAGATCTTCTAAATTAGTGAGATGCCATTTCCTCTCCAACTTACGGGTTATCTGCTTTAAGCTACGAGTTTGTGAGTTATACCACGGAGTCAGGCACTTCTGATTTAAAGCTCTCTTTTTCAGAGGAGCTACAGCATCCAAAGTTGTCTTCAATGAGGATGTAAAACTATTGACAAGATACTCTATCTCACTTACAGAGTTTAGGTAGCTACTCTGCACTGTGTTGGTATATGGCATTAGGGAACATAAAGAAGGAAACATATACTTAAACCTAGTTACAGCACTTTCTGAAAGACTTCTAGTATAATGAAACTTATTCCCCACTGCTGGGTAGTCCATCAGAGTAAATGTAAATGTTATTAAGAAATGATCAGACAGAAGGGAGTTTTCAGGGAATACTGTTAAGTTTTCAATTTCCATACCATAAGTCAGAACAAGATCTAAGATATGATTAAAGTGGTGGGTGGACTCATTTACATTTTGAGCAAAGCCAATAGAGTCTAATAATAGATTAAATGCAGTGTTGAGGCTGTCATTCTCAGCATCTGTGTGGATGTTAAAATCGCCCACTATAATTATCTTATCTGAGCTAAGCACTAAGTCAGACAAAAGTTCTGAAAATTCACAGAGAAACTCACAGTAACGACCAGGTGGACGATAGATAATAACAAATAAAACTGGTTTTTGGGACTTCCAATTTGGATGGACAAGACTAAGAGTCAAGCTTTCAAATGAATTAAAGCTCTGTCTGGGTTTTTGATTAATTAATAAGCTGGAATGGAAGATTGCTGCTAATCCTCCGCCCCGGCCCGTGCTACGAGCATTCTGACAGTTAGTGTGACTCGGGGGTGTTGACTCATTTAAACTAACCTATTCATCCTGCTGTAACCAGGTTTCTGTTAGGCAGAATAAATCAATATGTTGATCAATTATTATATCATTTACTAACAGGGACTTAGAAGAGAGAGACCTAATGTTTAATAGACCACATTTAACTGTTTTAGTCTGTGGTGCAGTTGAAGGTGCTATATTATTTTTCTTTTTGAACTTTTATGCTTAAATAGATTTTTGCTGGTTATTGGTGGTCTGGGAGCAGGCACCGTCTCTACAGGGATGGGGTAATGAGGGGATGGCAGGGGGGAGAGAAGCTGCAGAGAGGTGTGTAAGACTACAATTCTGCTTCCTGGTCCCAACCCTGGATAGTCACGGTTTGGAGGATTTAAGAAAATTGGCCAGATTTCTAGAAATGAGAGCTGCTCCATCCAAAGTGGGATGGATGCCGTCTCTCCTAACAAGACCAGGTTTTCCCCAGAAGCTTTGCCAATTATCTATGAAGCCCACCTCATTTTTTGGACACCACTCAGACAGCCAGCAATTCAAGGAGAACATGCAGCTAAACATGTCACTCCCGGTCCGATTGGGGAGGGGCCCAGAGAAAACTACAGAGTCCGGCATTGTTTTTGCAAAGTTACACACCGATTCAATGTTAATTTTAGTGACCTCCGATTGGCGTAACCGGGTGTCATTACTGCCGACGTGAATTACAATCTTACTAAATTTACGCTTAGCCTTAGCCAGCAGTTTCAAATTTTCTTCAATGTCGCCTGCTCTGGCCCCCGGAAGACAATTGACTATGGTTGCTGGTGTCGCTAACTTCACATTTCTCAAAACAGAGTCGCCAATAACCAGAGTTTGATCCTCGGCGGGTGTGTCGCCGAGTGGGGAAAAACGGTTAGAAATGTGAACGGGTTGGCGGTGTACACGGGGCTTCTGTTTAGGGCTACACTTCCTCCTCACAGTCACCCAGTCGGCCTGCTTTCCCGGCTGCTCGGGATCTGCCAGAGGGAAACTAACGGCGGCTAAGCTACCTTGGTCCGCACCGACTACAGGGGCCTGGCTAGCTGTAGAATTAGGCATCGGCATCGTCTCATTTGACTGAGACGATGCCGATGAAGTGCCAGTTAGCAAAACTGCTATTTGAAGCCAAGTCTACAGATTGACAGGGCAGCTCCTTGTCCACTCACGGAAACATTTAACGTAATTACAGATGGGAACTTACAGACTGATCAGAGTATTTGGCATCGGCACTGGAGGTCGCATAACTGCACTGGGAGTACACGCCCACCTTGTGGGTGACGACAGTCCAGCACAGCGTGCAGATCATCTGCAGAGTGCGTGAAAGTGGATTTTCAGAGGCAGGTTACTGGTTCTGTACCTGCACGGGGTCCAGCAGCAGCAGCTCTGGAACCGTGTGAATTGTGGATTCGGTGCTTCTCTTCGCTCCCTCTTCCTCTCTGAGATGTTTGCTGTCCTCGAGTCTCTCCTCTTCTCCTTCCTCTCCCTGCCACTGCATGTCCATCTCTCTGCTATCTGCTCCTGCAGGAGAAGAAGCATCAGGTGACTCACAGGCTTCAAACCCTGATCAGTGTTGCTAAAGACTAACTGGAAGTTGTTTAATCACAAAAATGAGCTAAAATGTGCGACATGGGTGAGGATCAAACATTTAAGACCTTTGTGAGATTCCTTAGTTGAGTCCAGTTGTTCGGGGTTCAGCTTCTGACCCTCCACAGCCTGAAGATCTTCTTCCTCAGCTTCCATGGCGACATCATCCTCCTTGTCTTCTTGGTCCTGCTGCGGTCCTGCTGGCTTCTGCTGGTCCACACTGGCAACATCTGGAAACCATTGATGATGGATGACTGATCACTGGCACCATGAAGAATGTGTCACCACTGTGTCTTGCTCGCGTACAGAGGCGATCACTGACCGTATGTCTGAGTGTCGTAGGCCGTGTCTCCCTGTTTCATGTGTTCGTAAAGGTCCGACTCCTGCTGGGCCCGGCTCTGCTGGCTGTCCTCAGTCTGATCTTGAGAACCCTCCACAGTCCGCAGACGCTTGTGGACGTGGTCACTGTAGTCGCCCGAAGAGCGCTCCTTGTCTGCGTGACCAGGTTTCCTCTTGAAACTCTGAAATCAGACAACAATGAACACGAGTCAAACCAAAGAGGTGTGAAGGGAAGCAGATCCACGGTACCTGAGTCTGCTTCTGAGTCTGGGTCTGTGAAGTCCTCGTGGCCATCAGCTTGGACTCGTGGCCCTCTGACTCGTTGGCATCAGCTGCTCCACTCCCATGATCCTAAAGAACACCAAGAACCTTTATGTTGTCATCGTTTTCACTGAACACAGAGTGAACAGAGTGCACGTGAAGGTGACACTCAGCCAGAACGCCAAAAACGTTTTCAGGCTCCGTCTGGTTCCGAGGTGACGGTGAGACTCGCCTCTTTGGCTTCGTCTCTTTGCGACACCTCTCCCGCCAGCTCCACTGCTGTGTCGCTCTGCACGCTCTGCTCTCCAGTTTGACCGTCTCTGCTGTGCTCCTTCCTCTCCGCTGACTCTGGCTGCTCCTCCTCCTCAGCTGCCACCTCCTCCTCCTTCTGCAGGAGAACAAAGACCACGACGGAAACAATCAGCTGCTTTTGGTGTTTTTCACCATCTGTGATCAGTGAAAGTGAAGAAAATCCATCAAGTCCTGAACATACGCCACAGTACGGCCACAACTCAGAGACAAAAGCCAAAATAACACTGAAGAGGAAAAGGTCAAAATATAAAGATACAGTAACTACATCTGAACCTTCTGAAAGCATGATGTCATAAAGGTGTTCAGCAAATCTTTAGTAAGGCAGCACCCCCCCCCCCGCGCATACATCACCGACACACCTGTCAACCAGACTGTAGTTATTGTGTGGAAATGAAAAGGTGACAGACAGTCAAACAAACAGACAGGACGGACGGATGGACCGACAGACCTGCTGAAAACACGACGCCTCACTTTGTTCAGTCGGGACATAAAAAAAAACAAACAAAAACGTCTGACCGCACTGAGAAGATAAGTTTTGTTTTGCTTTTGTCCTGATCATTAGTGCTTGTATTTGATTGGACCGTACATAGTCACAGGAAGTGAGGAGAAACAAAAAAACATGCAACACAGAAAAGTGGAACCCAGGTCTAAGAGACCAGATTTACCCCCCTCCTGCCAACCTATACCCAGGCCGGGTATGAACAGGAGAGCCCACTTGAACCCTGGGTACAGTCTGGACAGTGGGACACACTTTGCTCAGTGAACCTACAGAACTCCTACAAAGGAGTTAAAGTCCTGATTTCATTCAATTCAGATCCAAACCTACTTCTGGTTTCTGTTGGTGGTTGGTGTTGGGAACAGCCACATCTTCATCTTGTCCTCTCTCTTCTCTCTCCTCCTCCTCAGCAACAGCCTCCTGGTCTCTCTGGGCTTCCTCTCCTCCCTCTGTGTCCTCTTCAGTTTTGGGCTCGTGCTCCTTCTCTCCTGACTGGTCAGTCTGGGCCTCCTCCATCTCCTCTGCTCCACCCTCATCCTCCTCCTGGCCGTCTTTCTGGGCGGCATCCTTCTCTGGAATCGTGGATTTCTCCTCAATGTTTAACGGGTTCTCCTCTGCCGTAAAGACAAAAAGACCCACGTTCATTCTTAGAACCATACCCATAATGCAGCACTGCTGAATCACAGCAAGAACACAGTTACCGCTCAAACTAAAAAAAAAAAAAAAAAAAAAAAAAAAAACATGCTCCTGACGTTTGTCTGGCTCTTCCTTTACAGTTGTGCTCACATGGTCACTTACATGGCCACTGGGGGGCAGTGTATCAGGTTTTTCAGTAAACCACAATGTAGAAACTAGACGGTCACTCAAAGTGCAGACCAACAACAGAACAACGCCCAGAAACGCCAAATGTAATAAAGTCAGCTTATCTCACCACAAAGGAGCAGCCAGTCACTCAGCGAGTCAGCCCTTCACTCATGTAACATGCAACATGTCAGCTGTGAGTGAGGTGACTTCAGCAGTTGCCTCCTTACGTGGTCTATGCAATACAAATCGTGACCCAAAGAAGCCCACTGGGTCAAAAGGCCAAGGTGTTAGGGTTCGGGCTGGTGTGTACTTTCTGCAGGAAAGTGTCAGTGAGTGAGTCAGTGTTTACACCAACAGACAAACAACAGTGATCACATGACCTCCTCCTTTCCTTGGTGGAACAACAACATCATGAAACAGAACAACACCTATTTTCTAGAAAGTGTCTTGAAAATATGAACCCAACAATGTAACACACACACACACACACACACACACACACACACACACACACACACACACACACACACACACACACACACACACACACACTCTCTCTCTGTTTGGTCCAACGGTCCAACCCATTTCTCACCTTCACCCTCGTCTCCAGGCTCCTCATCCTGGTCCAGGTTGAGTTCGTCGGGCAGATCCATGCTCTCCGGCTCGGGTCTCTTGTCCTGCTGCCCGTGGTAAGGGTCCACTTCATTTTCATCAAAGTCCCTCTGAGACACAAACGGAGAGAGAGCAGCCATAAAGTAACTAAGACTCTGTTTCAGGTCTTAATGTTCCAGACCGTCCAGTCGAAGAACCAAAAATCGAAACCTGGTCCCCCTGCTCGTTGATCTTCTCTTTGTCCTCGTCGTCCAGCTCCTGATCGTCATCCTGGGATCTCTTGTCTTTGTTTGGATCACCAGCATCCAGACCATCATCTTTGGCCACCAACTCAGATGGACCCTAACAGAACCCACAGTAAGGTCAGGAAATCCAGACGCGCCCTAAAAACCCCATCTGACAGACCTAGTTTGACTTCTGTGTACCTGATCCATCCCCTGACCAGACTCTTCCTCTCGGTCACTCCCATCCTCCTCCTCCTCCTCCCCCCACATTCGCTCATCCAGAGTGTCCGTCTGGCCTTCACCCAGATCACCCATCTTCCTGTCCAGCTCTTCCTCATCCTCTTTGTCCGACTCGTCTTCATCTGTGAACGATTAAAACAGTAATTAGCTTTGATCCCTGCAGACACTTTGTTTTATTTATTTGCCCGTCAATTAAACCATCAGAGACTCGTTAGTCTGCAAGAACCCGCTCGGCTTACTGCCTTCATTCTCCTCCCCATCATGCATCTGGCTATCAAAGTCCTCAGACATCTCGATGGCATTGTCTTCTGCCTTGATATTCCCCGTTTCCTGCTGCTGGCCCTCCTTGTCTCGGTCTTCCTGAGGTTTGTCCTCGACCTGCAACAACATGGCAAACAAACATGTTTCAGCCACATGTGATCTCCAGCTCAAAGCCGACTTCAGACCTGGATCTGGATCTCCAGCCCGTGTCCTCTTAGGGACACAGTCAGGTTCCACTTTGTGCTCGAACACTTTCACTGTGTTTGACACAAATGTTCCAGAAGGAAAAATTCAACATTTTTTAAATTTATTGTCTCCTCTGATGTCCGTCATCATCCGTATTGATCTCTTCCAGCTGTTATCGTGTGAGCTACAGGACAACAGGAGTCCTGAACCGCGTTTGCTTTATGGGTTCTACGGCAACACACTGACATCTGACGCCACAGGTATCAGTCCAGAATGACTGGACGTGACACACTGAGGTCTTTTAATGATGTGACATTTCAGGGGTCAGGAGTTTGTCTTCAGGAAACATCTACAGTCAGGTGACATGATGAATTTTTACTTCCTCAAGTGGTGAACGTCTGATCACCATTATGGTGCCGGTTTTGGCTGACGCTGGCCTGAGCGTTCTTTATTCTTAATAATTCTAATAACTCTTCTTCCTATTGGACTTTCCCAGGAGTCAAAACACTCAACAAAATAAATGCTAATAATAAAATGAAATTAATAAAAGTCCACAACGATGCACAAAAATCCCAAATTAAGAAGCTGATAGTACAGAAAGAAGGTGGGACTTATTGATGGGTTTTTTTCTCTTGAAGAGACATTTTTTTTAAACAGGTGTAACTGTTTTTAAATGACATTTAAAATCTGTTTCCAGTAACCAGACTGATGTTGGTGTTATTAAAGTAATAATAATAATAAAACTGACCTGATCTTCATTGTCAATCTTGTCGCTGACGTCTTTGACTCCCTCGCCTTCTCCTACGCCGCCGCCCTCGTAGTCGTGGAACTCTGTGGCGCCATCTCCGTCTCCTCCGGCCATCAGTTCCTGCGGCAGGCAGAACCCCTGAGGAAGACAGAAGATCCAGATTACAGCCCTCCCTGCTTATGTACGAGTTTCACTCTGGAGTGACGTTCTGTGCTGACGGTGTCCGTGTTCGGTGGGTTGGTACCTTCTGGGCCAGTTCAGTGAAGATGTGCTCCAGTACAGACAGAAGCTTCCCGGTGCTCCTGTGCACTCCCAGCGACACCGTCAGGTAGTAACGGACCACGTCAGAGTACACGGCCAGCAGCGGCTCCAGACGCACCAGCATCCTGCACGCCATCTTCACTTCCTGTGCTCAGCAGACAAACTGACTTATAGTCAAACCTGAGATGCTGATCACAGAACAGCTGAAGTTAACACATTAGTCTTTGTACCTGGACCTGTGAAGGCTGACAGGAGTCCCGGTGAGTCCGCAGGCGGTTCAGCAGCGCCTCCAGGCTGGCGCTCACTTCTCCAACACACAGAGCGTCAATGTCAGCCGCCAGATCCTCGTCCAGGAGCCGGGTTAAATGACCGGGCTTCAGCAGGTCCTCCTCGGGCCTCAGCGGGTCCTCCACAGGCTCGTGATCCTCGTCTGAAACAAAGTCCCAGCACACAATGAATTTTGTAACGGTGTGAAACATCAGCTGCTCACTGAATGGTTTCAGGAAGTGTGAGAACAGACACACAAAACAAAGGGCTGGAATACACACTGTGCCAGTTTATTAGGTACACCAAATCCATGCATGTTAACAAACACTTCAGGAAACTGTAGGTCACATGACTGCTGTGTGTCACCTAAATTAACCACTGAGGAGACTCAAACAGCGACTCTGATGCTTGAAGATCCTGGAACTGTTGTTTTAACTCACAACATCTTCATGAATGTCTAACATTTTAACTGCTGTGTTATTCGTCACCTCTCACAGCCTCTGCAAGTGGCTCGGTCGAACGGTGTCTCTTCACGAGCGTCTGGACGGCGCACAACACCGTGTTGATGCTCGCCTCCACGTCAACGCTGAACCTTGAGAAGAATGCCGTCTGGTCTGTTGGCAAAAGAAGGAAGTCATCATTATGGGCGTGGTTTAACATCTGCCCACATCAGGAGGATCACTGCAGACGCCAAGAACTGATTTTCATCAAACGTCCTCACTGATGTGTTGCTAAAAAAAGCAACATTAATGTTTTTAGCCACACTGACTGGGACTGAGGTTGAGGAATACAAAAGGTTTGTACCTGGAGGGGCGTGCTGGTGCTCCAGAGTGAGCAGTAGGGTTCTCCACGCTGTGAACTCTGCCCTTTCAGCCTCCACTCGTCCTCTGACATACTTCAGACTCTGGATGACACCCGGCTCACCCTCAATCCCGCCGACACACACCGCCGGAGTGAACAGCTGCTCCACGCTGAGCATCTGAGCAGCCACGGACCCCAGCTGGTCAAAGCCTGAGCGGCACGCCTCAAAGTGGCTCCTGCAGACAACAACAGCGTTTACGGGAATGTTTCTATTTGGGAATTCTACTGAGGACAAACAAGTAATCCATCATTCTGATTACGGATTCATTAATTACCTCACTTATCACGAAAAAAGACTAATGCAAGACGTTTTTGGGATTGAGTTTATAAATTTATCGCTGCACACACACTGGTTTTTAAAAAGTTTTTTTAAATCAATAAATGGTTTTAAACAGGTTTTTAATCACCCCCGGGATCGTGATCAACAGGTTTAAACTGGTTTTTAATCACCCCGGGATCGTGATCAACAGGTGTAAACAGGTTTTTAATCACCCCTGGGATCGTGATAAACAGGTGTAAACAGGTTTTTAATCACCCCTGGGATCGTGATCAACAGGTTTAAACAGGTTTTTAATCACCCCGGGATCGTGATCAACAGGTTTAAACAGGTTTTTAATCACCCCTGGGATCGTGATAAACAGGTTTAAACTGGTTTTTAATCACCTCGGGATCGTGATAAACAGGTTTAAACTGGTTTTTAATGATTTGGGATTACTTCCAGTAATCCCAAATCATCCACCAGGCCCGACGCAGGCTACAGCGGCGAGCAGCTACCGACAGGCCCGAAGCAAGCTACAGAGGTGAGTCATCATCCACCAGGCCCGACGTAGGCGACAGCAGTGAGCCATCATCCACCAGGCCCGACGTAGGCGACAGCGGTGAGCCATCATCCACCAGGCCCGACGTAGGCTACAGTGGCGAACAGCTATCGATAGGCCCGAAGCAAGCTACAGCAGCGAGCCATCATCCACCAGGTCCGACGTAGGCTACAGAGGTGAGCCATCATCCACCAGGCCCGACGTAGGCGACAGCGGTGAGGCAGCTTCCACCAGATCTGACGCAGGCTACAGCGGCGAGGCAGAATTCATCAGGCCCGACGCAGGCGATAGCGGTGAGCCAGCTACTGAGTTAGCCGAGAAGTAGGTTAGCAAACAAACTATTTGTGTCCAAAGATGCCATCGAAGAGAAACCTTTCTTTGGAGGAGTGTGACGAAATCAGAAAGTCACTTGATACTTTAACGGAAGATGCTGCTTTAATCCGTCAGGACCAAAACAGAATCATTGCGCTTCTGGATGAAGTGAAGCAATTCCGAGAAGAAAATAAGGAAAAGAACAGGAGGATCACAGAGCTTGAAAGGAAAGTTGATGAGTTGGAACAATATACAAGAATGAAAGATATTGTAATCACGGGGTTTAAGATCAAACCCAGGTCGTATGCTCATGCGGTGATTGCGAATAACAAACAGAATGAGCCCAGTGAGGAAGAGTCAAGCTCTATTGAGCAACAGGTAGCAGCCTTTCTCAATGTGCACGATATTTCACTGGATGTAAGTGATTTGGAAGCCTGTCACACATTACCGAGAGGAAGACAAGAGGACGTGCCAGCCCTGATATTACGTTTTGCAAATCTCAAGAAAAAGATTACCTTAATTAAACGAGGAAGAAAACTGAAAGGTACTAATGTCTATATGAACGATCACCTGACACGGAAAAATGCCGAAATTGCCAGAAAAGCCAGACACCTGAGGAAACTAAAAAAGATCCAAAGCACTTGGGTAAATAACTGTAAAGTCTTTATTAAGCTCAATGGGTCACCGGAGGAGGCTAAGGTGTTGGTGGTTAAGAACCTCAGTGACTTAGATATTTATGAGGGGACGTCTACTACTACTAGAGATTTAGTTACTGGTGAATTTTGAGCCTTTGATGAACACAAAGACAAAGATGAATCAAGAGATGGTAATTCTTGATCGATTATTACTAATAGTATAGAATTCATTTTTATTTAAAAAAAAAGATGAGTACAGATTCAGAATTATATCAAAGGACAATGCATTTGGAGCAACTGAATCTATTTTCATATACTGATTATAATTTTCAAGACTTAGAAAATGAACTAGACCCGGATAATACTTTTTACTCTACATTTAATGTTGATTCTAAATATTATACTGTTGATGATTTTCTACATGCTATGACAATGAAGGAAAAACTGTCAATTATCCACTTTAACTGTAGAAGTATGTATGCTAATTTTAATGTTATCAAAGAATATATACAGCAGTTTGCACATCCATTTAGTATAATTGCTTTGTCAGAAACTTGGTTTAATGAGGACAAAGGTATTGACTTTGAAATAGAAGAATATGAACTTAAGTATGTTAATAGGAAAAATAAAATAGGTGGAAGAGTGGCACTATATATTCATAATAGCATTAGGTTTAAATTAGTAGAGGATATGACTCTGGCTATAGATAATGTTTTAGAAGTTGTTACAATTGAAATCCAGAATGATACGGAGAGAAATGTAACTGTGAGTTGTTTGTATTGGTCTCCAGGAACTGATGTAGAATTATTCATTGACTGTGTAGGAAAAATATTTTCAAAGAAGGAAAATAAAACTATGTTTATATGTGGAGATTTTAATATAGATATACTAAATCATACAAAGCACAAATGGACTAATGATTTTCTTAATATGATGTTTGGCATGAGCCTTTATCCGACTATAACTAGACCTAGCAGGGTAACAGATCACAGTTCCACTTTAATTGATAACATCTTCACAAATAGCACTATGAATGACATTACAGGCGGCCTAATGGTCTGTGATATATCGGACCATCTACCAATTCAATTCAATTTCAATTAAATTTTTTTTTTTATATATAGCGCCAAATCACAACAAACTGTTGCCCCAAGGCGCTTTATATTGTAAGGCAAGGCCATACAATAATTATGTAAAACCCCAACGGTCAAAACGACCCCCTGTGAGCAAGCACTTGGCGACAGTGGGAAGGAAAAACTCCCTTTTAACAGGAAGAAACCTCCAGCAGAACCAGGCTCAGGGAGGGGCAGTCTTCTGCTGGGACTGGTTGGGGCTGAGGGAGAGAACCAGGAAAAAGACATGCTGTGGAGGGGAGCAGAGATCAATCACTAATGATTAAATGCAGAGTGGTGCATACAGAGCAAAAAGAGAAAGAAACTGGGGAACCCCCCCAGCAGTCTACGTCTATAGCAGCATAACTAAGGGATGGTTCAGGGTCACCTGATCCAGCCCTAACTATAAGCTTTAGCAAAAAGGAAAGTTTTAAGCCTAATCTTAAAAGTAGAGAGGGTGTCTGTCTCCCTGATCTGAATTGGGAGCTGGTTCCACAGGAGAGGAGCCTGAAAGCTGAAGGCTCTGCCTCCCATTCTACTCTTACAAACCCTAGGAACTACAAGTAAGCCTGCAGTCTGAGAGCGAAGCGCTCTATTGGGGTGATATGGTACTACGAGGTCCCTAAGATAAGATGGGACCTGATTATTCAAAACCTTATAAGTAAGAAGAAGAATTTTAAATTCTATTCTAGAATTAACAGGAAGCCAATGAAGAGAGGCCAATATGGGTGAGATATGCTCTCTCCTTCTAGTCCCCGTTAGTACTCTAGCTGCAGCATTTTGAATTAACTGAAGGCTTTTTAGGGAACTTTTAGGACAATCAATCAATCAATTTTTTTATATAGCGCCAAATCACAACAAACAGTTGCCCCAAGGCGCTTTATATTGTAAGGCAAGGCCATACAATAATTATGTAAAACCCCAACAGTCAAAACGACCCCCTGTGAGCAAGCACTTGGCTACAGTGGGAAGGAAAAACTCCCTTTTAACAGGAAGAAACCTCCAGCAGAACCAGGCTCAGGGAGGGGCAGTCTTCTGCTGGGACTGGTTGGGGCTGAGGGACAACCTGATAATGAATTACAATAGTCCAGCCTAGAGGAAATAAATGCATGAATTAGTTTTTCAGCATCACTCTGAGACAAGACCTTTCTAATTTTAGAGATATTGCGTAAATGCAAAAAAGCAGTCCTACATATTTGTTTAATATGCGCTTTGAATGACATATCCTGATCAAAAATGACTCCAAGATTTCTCACAGTATTACTAGAGGTCAGGGTAATGCCATCCAGAGTAAGGATCTGGTTAGACACCATGTTTCTAAGATTTGTGGGGCCAAGTACAATAACTTCAGTTTTATCTGAGTTTAAAAGCAGGAAATTAGAGGTCATCCATGTCTTTATGTCTGTAAGACAATCCTGCAGTTTAGCTAATTGGTGTGTGTCCTCTGGCTTCATGGATAGATAAAGCTGGGTATCATCTGCGTAACAATGAAAATTTAAGCAATGCCGTCTAATAATACTGCCTAAGGGAAGCATGTATAAAGTGAATAAAATTGGTCCCAGCACAGAACCTTGTGGAACTCCATAATTAACCTTAGTCTGTGAAGAAGATTCCCCATTTACATGAACAAATTGTAATCTATTAGACAAATATGATTCAAACCACCGCAGCGCAGTGCCTTTAATACCTATGGCATGCTCTAATCTCTGTAATAAAATTTTATGGTCAACAGTATCAAAAGTAGCACTGAGGTCTAACAGAACAAGCACAGAGATGAGTCCACTGTCCGAGGCCATAAGAAGATCATTTGCAACCTTCACTAATGCTAAACCAGTGTTTATTATATATAACAACAAAATTACAGATTGTAGAGGGAAAAAACACATCTATAAACGGGTTTGTTCGGAGGAAGCAATTAAATCCCTGAACAATGATTTAAATTCCCAGGATTGGAACTTAATTTATTGTGAGAAAGAGGTGGACAGGGCTTATAGTAAGTTTATGGAGATATTTATGGAATTATATGACACACACTGTCCAATTAAGAAATATAGTTGTAAAAAAAAGATTTGTGGAACGTCCTTGGATGACCAAAAGTCTACAGAATGCTTGTAGAATGAAAAATAGTCTTTACAAAATATTTATTAAATTGAAAACTAAGGAAGCTGAAATAAAATATAAGCTATATAAGAATAAACTAACAGAGCTATTAAGAACTAGTAAAAAATTATATTATAGAAAACAACTGGAAAGGAATAAATGTGATACAAAAAAGGTTTGGGGAATATTAAAAGATCTTATGCAGCATGGAAGGAGAAAAACGATATATCCAGATTATTTTATTGAGAAGGATAAAGATAACTATGAGATGAGTGAAACTGTAAATCATTTTAATGATTTTTTTGTTAATATTGGCCCGGATTTGGCCAATAAAATTTCTGGTAAAGGTCCTGATTCTCCAATACTTATTAAGAGAAATAGAAATTCATTTTTTCTCTCTCCTGTAGATGAACTTGAAATTATTACTATTGTTAGAAAATTTAAAAGTAAATCTTCAACTGATTTTCAAGATATTAATATGATACTGGTTAAAAAAGTAATAGAAAGTATTGTCAAACCACTTGTTTATATTTGTAATTTATCTTTTATAGGGAAAATTTCCAAGCAAAATGAAAATGGCTAAAGTTGTCCCTCTATTTAAAAGTGGAGATAAACACATTTTTACAAACTATAGACCAGTTTCTTTACTCCCACAATTCTCTAAAATTTTGGAAAAGCTATATGATAATAGATTAGAGTCATTTATTGGAAAAGTATGAAATTCTTAATGAATGCCAATATGGTTTTAGGATTAAGCGGTCCACTTCAATGGCAGTAATTGAAACCATAGAGGAGATAACCAATACTATAGAGAGAAAGAAATATGCAGTTGGCATTTTTAGAGACTTAAAGAAAGCTTTTGATACTCTTAAATCATTCAATTTTGATTAAAAATTAGAAATGTATGGTGTTAGGGGAGTTGCACTGCAATGGATACAGAGGTACTTAACGGAGAGAAAGCAGTTTGTGAAAATGGGTGAGTTTACATCAAATAACTTGGAGATTTTATGCGGAGTACCCCAAGGTTCAATTTTGGGAGCAAAGTTATTTAATTTATATATAAATGACATATTTAATATATCCAAAGTGATGAGAATGATTTTATTTGCGGATGACAAACATATTTTATGCAAATGAAAATTATAGTGAACTTACCCGTATTATTAATGAGAAATTGAATAAACTAAAAAGTTGGATGGACACAAATAAATTATCTTTAAATCTAGATAAAACTAAAATAATGTTTTTCGGAAATTACAAAGTAAACTCTGAGATAAAGATATGTATAAATGGTGTTCAAATTGAAAGAGTATCAGAATGTAAATTTCTTGGTGTAATAATAGATGAAAAAATAAGTTGGAAAAAGCACATTAGATATATACAGAGTAAAGTTTCCAAAAGTCTCGCAGTTATTAATAAAGTTAAATATTTGTTGGAGCATGATGCCCTTTGAGTGTTATATTGTACATTGATTTTGCCTTATTTAACTTACTGTATAGAAGTATGGGGTAACAACTATAAGAGTTCACTTCATCGTTATATTACAAAAAACGCGCAGTTAGAATTTTGCATAAAGTAGGATATCTAGACCACACAAATGAATTGTTTATCAGGTCAAAATTATTAAAAATGACTGATTTGGTAAAGTTTCATACTGCATTACTAATGTTTAAAGCCAATAAAAATGAACAGCCATGTAATATACAGAAACTGTTCTGTAAGAGAGAAGGACAGTATGGATTGAGGGGATGTGGTAACTTTATAGTAAATTATGTAAGAACTACTCTGAAAAGTTGGTGTGTGTCGGTATGTGGAGTTAAATTATGAAATCATTTGGATAACCACATTAAATTGTGTGGAAACATTTATAAGTTCAAAAAGAAATGTAAAGAAATTACGATTGCATAGACCTTGAACAGTACTTGGTGTATGACATTATATCAGTAATGATCAGGGTGCAAGACTATTTGTAATTGCTTAGAAGGTAAAAATGTGTTAAACTTTAAATGAATTGAAAATAATGGAATGCCATCGATGCAATTGTTAGTACCTAACTATATTCTAATGTAGATATAAAATGTAAATGTAAAATGTAAATATGAAATTGTTCTATTCTGTTTAGTTATGTTATTTTCTGATTTCTATCTTATTTGAGTGTATTTAACTGTGGATGGTAACGGGTGTACGGTGTGGGCGTTTACAAGCTTTTGCTTCAGCCCATGCCCTTATGGCTGCACCTAATTTGAGAAACTGAGTTATTGTTGTATTTTTCTTTTGTTTGTTTTTATGTATGTTAGTAAGAGTTTATGTTGGTATTTTGTTTTGTTTATGTGTGTGCTGAATAAATTCATTCATTCATTCATTCATTCACACCTCGGGATCGTGATAAACAGGTTTAAACTGGTTTTTAATCACCCCTGGGATCGTGATAAACAGGTTTAAACTGGTTTTTAATCACCCCTGGGATCGTGATAAGCAGGTTTAAACTGGTTTTTAATCACCCCTGGGATCGTGATAAACAGGTTTAAACTGTTTTTTAATCACCCCTGGGATCGTGATAAACAGGTTTAAACTGGTTTTTAATCACCCCTGGGATCGTGATAAACAGGTTTAAACTGGTTTTTAATCACCCCTGGATCGTGATAAGCAGGTTTAAACTGGTTTTTAATCACCCCTGGGATCGTGATAAACAGGTTTAAACTGGTTTTTAATCACCCCTGGGATCGTGATAAACAGGTTTAAACTGGTTTTTAATCACCCCTGGGATCGTGATAAGCAGGTTTAAACTGGTTTTTAATCACCCCTGGGATCGTGATAAACAGGTTTAAACTGTTTTTTAATCACCCCTGGGATCGTGATAAACAGGTTTAAACTGTTTTTTAATCACCCCTGGGATCGTGATAAACAGGTTTAAACTGGTTTTTAATCACCCCTGGGATCGTGATGAACAGGTATATACTGGTTTTTAATCACCCCTGGGATCGTGATAAGCAGGTTTAAACTGGTTTTTAATCACCCCTGGGATCGTGATAAGCAGGTTTAAACTGGTTTTTAATCACCCCTGGGATCGTGATAAGCAGGTTTAAACTGGTTTTTAATCACCCCTGGGATCGTGATAAGCAGGTTGAAACTGGTTTTTAATCACCCCTGGGATCGTGATAAGCAGGTTGAAACTGGTTTTTAATCACCTCGGGATCGTGATGAACAGGTATATACTGGTTTTTAATCACCCCTGGGATCGTGATAAGCAGGTTTAAACTGGTTTTTAATCACCCCTGGGATCGTGATAAACAGGTTTAAACTGGTTTTTAATCACCCCTGGGATCATGATGAACAGGTATATACTGGTTTTTAATCACCCCTGGGATCGTGATAAGCAGGTTTAAACTGGTTTTTAATCACCCCTGGGATCGTGATAAACAGGTTTAAACTGGTTTTTAATCACCCCTGGGATCATGATGAACAGGTATATACTGGTTTTTAATCACCCCTGGGATCGTGATAAACAGGTTTAAACTGGTTTTTAATCACCCCTGGGATCATGATGAACAGGTATATACTGGTTTTTAAATCACCCCTGGGATCGTGATAAGCAGGTTTAAACTGGTTTTTAATCACCCCTGGGATCGTGATAAGCAGGTTTAAACTGGTTTTTAATCACCCCTGGGATCGTGATAAGCAGGTTTAAACTGGTTTTTAATCACCCCTGGGATCGTGATAAGCAGGTTGAAACTGGTTTTTAATCACCTCGGGATCGTGATAAACAGGTTTAAACTGGTTTTTAATCACCTCGGGATCGTGATAAACAGGTTTAAACTGGTTTTTAATCACCTCGGGATCGTGACAAACAGGTTTAAACTGGTTTTTAATCACCCCTGGGATCGTGATAAACAGGTTTAAACTGTTTTTTAATCACCCCTGGGATCGTGATAAACAGGTTTAAACTGTTTTTTAATCACCCCTGGGATCGTGATAAACAGGTTTAAACTGGTTTTTAATCACCCCTGGGATCGTGATGAACAGGTATATACTGGTTTTTAATCACCCCTGGGATCGTGATAAGCAGGTTTAAACTGGTTTTTAATCACCCCTGGGATCGTGATAAGCAGGTTTAAACTGGTTTTTAATCACCCCTGGGATCGTGATAAGCAGGTTTAAACTGGTTTTTAATCACCCCTGGGATCGTGATAAGCAGGTTTAAACTGGTTTTTAATCACCCCTGGGATCGTGATAAGCAGGTTGAAACTGGTTTTTAATCACCTCGGGATCGTGATGAACAGGTATATACTGGTTTTTAATCACCCCTGGGATCGTGATAAGCAGGTTTAAACTGGTTTTTAATCACCCCTGGGATCGTGATAAACAGGTTTAAACTGGTTTTTAATCACCCCTGGGATCATGATGAACAGGTATATACTGGTTTTTAATCACCCCTGGGATCGTGATAAGCAGGTTTAAACTGGTTTTTAATCACCCCTGGGATCGTGATAAACAGGTTTAAACTGGTTTTTAATCACCCCTGGGATCATGATGAACAGGTATATACTGGTTTTTAATCACCCCTGGGATCGTGATAAACAGGTTTAAACTGGTTTTTAATCACCCCTGGGATCATGATGAACAGGTATATACTGGTTTTTAATCACCCCTGGGATCGTGATAAGCAGGTTTAAACTGGTTTTTAATCACCCCTGGGATCGTGATAAGCAGGTTTAAACTGGTTTTTAATCACCCCTGGGATCGTGATAAGCAGGTTGAAACTGGTTTTTAATCACCTCGGGATCGTGATAAACAGGTTTAAACTGGTTTTTAATCACCTCGGGATCGTGATAAACAGGTTTAAACTGGTTTTTAATCACCTCGGGATCGTGACAAACAGGTTTAAACTGGTTTTTAATCACCTCGGGATCGTGATGAGGTGTGGTAAACATAAACTGGTTTAAAGTGGCTAATTCGGAGATGAGCTGCACTGACGCGTTCACGCAGTTCCACTCTGACAGACAAAGGAAGTAATTCAAAGATAATTCAAACCTTGTGTTGTCAGAAACTGTGATACTGGTGTTTTGGGACGTTTCATTGATATTTTCTAAACTATATGGCTAATTTAGTCAAGATTACTTTCTTGTTTATTATTGTAATTGTAAAAATAACCCACATTTCAATCAGTAATGAAAATCTTAACTCCAAGCTTGAGTTCACTCCACTGTTCTCCGTTTTTAATGATGTTCTGTAAAAGATGTAATCTGGCTGTGATGGTGTTTTTGGACGTTACCATGTGTGCAGCGTCTCCTCTAAGGCCTGATGAGCTGCCCTGTCCAGCTCCGCGTTCACACTCCGGCTCTGTGTCTCCATCGCAGCCACCTGTTGGTTGAGTTGGGACCATGCAGCATCTCCGCGTCTCATCAGACACCCTGGAGGTTGGCGCTGTGCTGCCAGTGGGGACGGACACCTCAATGTCTGCTGTCCACGGCTGCTCGTCTCCTCCTCCTTCTGCTGGAGGTCCTCGGGGCAGCACTGCAGCATCCAGGCCAACTGCTGCAGGAGGTCACCGCACTGTGCGGCGAGCGCCCGGCCGCGGCTGAGCCACTGCTGCAGAGAGTTCTGAGGTGGTAATGCGCCGCCCAGGTCTTCACTGTGGCTTTGAAGGTGGACTTTAAGACCCTGGACGCTGCTCGTGAGCCTCCTGGGTGCAGTAACAGGACAAAAGTTATGAAATGGACTGTAATTTTTATATAGCGTTTTTCCATCTGCATCAGAAGCTCAATTATGAGGAAAAAAACTTAGTACTGTACATCAAATCGAAGAAATAAGCTCTGAAATGCTCTTATGAAAAATAAGCTTAACATGTGAACACTTTCCATCTTAAATACTGTTAACTTTTGATGGTTTGTAATTGAAAAGTTCTATTTCATTCCTCCTGACCGCCAGAGGGCAGTGCCTTAGAACCTGGATTGTTCCATGTGCGCATGCGCAGAGGTCAAGTCTTATATCAACAAAGTCATGCCAGTAGATGTGACCTGGGTGACGTCAGTGACAGTATATGAGTGCACGTTACCCAGCATTCAGTTCTTTTCTATGGCGTCAGATCAGTGACAAAACCCCACTCGCGTGAAAAATGCATTCACTCATAGATATTAACTCTGTGCACAGAGATCTCTGCGTGCGCAAAGGTGCTGCGCGTGAGGACCAGCGCTCCCCCCCGCCCGCTCGAACTTGATTTCTGCTCGCGCACAGAGAATTCCTGCTCACTCGCTTGAAATTTATGGCCACTATGGGGGTGGGATTATGGCACTATGGAGGAGGAAACCAGGTCAGCACTGGCTCTGTTGTGATTGGCCGTCTCTGGAGAACAAGGTTTGATTGACAGCTCTCCTCTGATGCGGAAGTCGGTCAGAGACAACGGTGTTAAGCGATTATCACCTCGTTTCTGCTTAAAACTTCACTCCAGTCATCATCCATCCCAGCGACAGATCTCTGAAGCTTCTGTACAACAATCATTCAGCGTTATTTCATAACAAATTACAGAAAGTCCTAAAAATCACCTCCTGACACCGTCTGCAGACTGACTCTGTGCACCCAAACCCATCAAAGGGAATAATGTGAATTTTAACCATCAGATGACAAAACCTCTTAAATCAGATGCAAACCATGACACCACCACCACTGCGCGCGCGGAGTGATAATTTGTGCGCGTGGAGTAATTATTTCCGTGTGCGCCGTTAATATCTACACGTGAACGCATCTTTTACGCAAGTGGGGTTTTTTCACTGATCTGACACCATATTTTTCCATCTCTTGCAGGAGAAGCAGAAGGTCGAACTTTTGCAGATCGCTTGTTGATCAGAGCCTCGCAACCTTCCATGGTTGGAGCTGCGCGTACGTGCCCTCCAGAGGCTGCAAGACCACGACTGTGGGCGCTGTGGGCGAGCGACCCCGCTTGCTGCAGGTGTTTGGTTGATTTGGCCTCAGCTCTCGTGAGTAATTCTATTTTACTACGTGTGAGGAATTGTGGCTTAAGTTGTTTTCTGCTACCATGTGCAATACGTCACTCTCGTTTTCCTACGAATGCATGTTAATTTTTTACCACTACTGTGTGCAACGCTACTGTGTGTGGGACATGCCAGGGCATGCAGCACTGTCTTGATGCTGTGGTATGAACGTTAATTCGTCTGTCTGAGTGTATTACACACCGCCAGCTTTTTTCATGGCGGCGTTCACGTCCATGTGCCCGCTTCACTTTGCTACTGTAAAATTACACTGTTACAAGCTTGGATGCTGTTGAGTGTTTTTTCTGCTCCTGGTGATTCTGCTCCAAACGTGCAGCTCAATGGCATTTTCTCAAAACTAACGCTGCTGCGCTTGGAAACTGACGATGCTGCAAGCGGTTTTGCTTCTCTGCAAACTGTGTTCCACGTGCTGAGTTTGGACGCTGTGCTGCAACGGCTGTTGCTCCAGTTGTTGACATCTTGACATTGTGCTGTAGTTGTGTTTTTCGCCAGTTGTTGATGTCTTCTTGACATTTTGCTCAGATGTAGTGAATGTAATGAATTTGCTCAGATAAAGTCATTGCTTCTTTCTCTGCAGCCTTCTGAATCTTCTGCTGCTCCTCTTGCAGCCTCAACTTTATCTAAATTCTGGGTCTTTTAGTGAAGTTTAGGGCTAGTGGCCGGCGATCACCTTAGTATTTCTTCTGTTTTTCTTGTTTAATGCTGACAAATTATACTGTATTTCTTGTCTTTCTGATGTCTGATTCTGTTTTTTCTCTCTGTTTAAGGTGCAGCTCCATCCACAGATGGGTGTGGTGTCTGTTCCTGAAACTCTCCTGTCTTGTGCACAACAGCATTTCCTGTATATTCGTTTTGTAAATTGTTTTTTAATTTGTGTCTGTATCATGGCCCAAGCAGTGGGTCACCCCTTTGAGTCTGGTCTGCTTGAGGTTTCTTCCTCAAATCATCAGAGGGGGTTTTTCTTACCACTGTCACCTGTGTTCGTGCTCTGGGGGTTTGTAAGGTTAGACCTTACTTGTGTGAAGCACCTTGAGGCAACTTTGTTGTGATGTCACCCGACATGCATGTATTTTAACTCTCCGAGAATGTCAGGACGCGGCGGAGGCACTGCGACTGTTTACAAAGAACAATATAAGTGTAAACGGGTCAATATGGCAACATCTTATTCCAGCTTTGAATCTCACTTATTTGAACTTCGCTCTGACCTCCCGGTGTTGTGCGCTGTTGTTTACAGACCCCCTAAGTATAACAAAGATTTTATCAGTGATTTTGCTGATCTGTCGCAAATAATGCCAAACTATGATCGGATTTTAATAGTTGGTGATTTTAATATTCATGTTTGTTGCCCTCTGAAGCCGCTGGCCAATGATTTTTTAGATTTGATTGATTCTTTTAATTTTGTGCAGTCTGTGTCTCGTCCGACACAGGAACATGGGCACATTCTTGATCTCGTTTTAACTTATGGTTTTACTGTTTCTAATTTAGAGGTTTATGATGCTGTTTTTTTTGGACCATATGCCCATTGTTTTTGACATGCCTCCTTTTTGTCATATGGTGAAATCTTGTGCTCCTACTCAGCGCGGTCATGTTCTTAATTCTTCCACTGCTGCTCAGTTCTCCACTGCTTTTAGTGCTGTGATCAGCTCTTCTGAGTGTCTCAGCTTTAATTTAGATGTTGACTCCTTCACCTCTGAATTCAACTTGATCTGTCAGACTGTCTTAGATACTGTGGCTCCATTGAAACTTAGATCTTCCAAACGTCGATCTGAGCCTTGGATGAATGATGTTACGCGCACTGTCAGGCGCGAGTGTAGGAGAGCTGAGCGAAGGTGGATGAAGGACAGATCTCAGTTGTCCTTCCAGTTACTGCGTGACTGTTGGCGTTTTTAATCAGAAAACTATGAAGGCTGCTAAATTTAAGTACTTTTCTGATGTTATTGATTCGAACTGTCATAATCCTCATGTTCTTTTTAAGATTGTAAATCCTGTTTTAAGTGCACCACAATTGGTTTGTCTCGAGAGCTCCACTGAATTGTGAGAATTTTATGAGTTTTTTTCTTAAAAAGGTAGTTGGTATCAGGGCCCTCATTAGTTCTCCTGCTTATGACCCTTCTATCGCTGTGACATGCTCAGCTGTTTTTGACCAGTTTGAGTCTGTCAGTTTGCCGTCTTTGAAAGATATTATTGATCATATGAAGCCTGCTGGTTCTCCAAATGACCCTTTGACACCTCGTCTTCTTAAAGAGGCTTTTTCCATGTTGGCACCATTTGTATTGAATATTATTAATGGGAGTTTGGTTAATGGTATAGTGCCTACCAGTTTCAAGAATGCAGTGGTGACCCCACTTATTAAGAAATCTGGCTTAGATTCTTCTGAACTTTCTAATTTTAGGCCAATTTCCAAATTTCCTTTTCTCTCTAAAATTTTGGAGAAAATTGTATACTGCCAGTTGAGTTCTTTTCTTAATAATCATGACACACTGGAGTTGTTTCAGTCTGGTTTTAAATCCCATCACAGTACTGAGTTGGCACTGCTGCGGGTTTTTAATGACATTTGTGTAGCTACTGATTCTGGTCACTGTGTTGTTTTGGTCCTGTTGGATCTAACAGCGGCCTTCGATACAGTGGACCATCAGATCGTCTTGTCTCGCCTGGAAAACTGGGTGGGCATTAAGGGTGTTGTTTTAGATTGGTTTAGCTCCTACCTATCAGAGAGAAGTTTTGTGTCCGTATTGGAGCTGTTGAATCTTGTGCAGTGCCCCTTACATGTGGGGTGCCTCAAGGCTCTATACTTGGTCTGCTTCTTTTTTCTTTGTATCTACTCCCAATGGGATCAATTTTTAGGAGACATGATATCTCTTTTCATTCCTGGCCCCTCCAGAATAATGGAGTTGACAATGACACACAGACCCTGAGTGATGCTTCGCTCCGGGCTTTTGTCTACATGTCACAGGAGCTTGGCAGACTGATGCCCACTCTAACCATAGCCCAGCGCCAGGTGTGGTTGGCTCAATCCCTCTGTCTGAGGCTTGCAGGGGATCACTACGTACTCTGCCTGTTATCCCAGGTCAGGTTTTTGGCCCTGCTACCCAGCAGACCATGAAGCATGCTGTTCAGGCTAACAGGTCTCGGCAGCAAATTGCAGAATTACAGCACACTCCCAGGTGCCAATCTAAGCGAACAGGTGGCTTCCTTCCAGCTAAAGGATGTGCTCCCTGGAACTGAGATCGTCTGCATCAGCCCTCCCAGCAGTCTACCTTTCTGTGACCCATGGGTGGACCACCCAGAAATGGCCGCCATGACAGACAGACCCGTCATGCTCACCCCTCAAAATCATCACAGGGCCGCAGTAGTCTTGACTGACACCCAGAACAGGGCCACCGGTCATTTCTCCCAGACACAGCTCACAGGTGACAGAAACTGGTCTCAGATCAAGGGGTGATTTCCACGTTAGTCAGGGCTACAATATTCAGTTCAAATCGTCATCCCTCCAAGTTCAATGGTTTAAAAGTCACAGTTGTTACAGACCCAGAGAGGTCTCTCATTCTCAGGCAGGAGATTTTCGAGCTCCTGAAGAAAGGAGCCATAGAGCGGGTCCACAGTTCAGATCACCTAAGGGGGTTCTATTCAACTTATTTTGTTGTTCCAAAAAAGGATGGTGGCTTTTGTCCCATCCTCGACCTCAGGAAAATCAGTATGTGAAAGTGCTGCATTTTCACATGCTCCGCACAACGGAAGTTCTCCAGGCAATTTGGCTGGGGGGCTGGTTGACCAGTATGCACCTGAAGGATGCCTATTTTCACATCCCAGTGTCACAGTTCACCACAGGCAATTCCTCCTGTTTGCCTGTGAGGGACAAGTATACCAGTTCAAAGTCCTCCTCTTTGGGCTCTCACTCGCTCCCTGTACCTTCACCAGGTGTGTGGCAGCAGCATTCTCTCCCTTGCAGGCTCGTGGAATTCAAATTTTTCCGTATCTAGACGACTAGCCTGCATATGTACAGAGCCGGCAGCAATCACTCGACGACCCTCAAACCCTACTGCGACATATGTCACAGCTAGGGGTCACTGTGAACATCGCAAAGACCTCCTTGACCCCATGCCAATGACTGATCGCCAATTTCCGCGAAGGGTGGATAACATTGTCACTCTGGTCTGCTATGTTCCCAGGAATGCCAGACTGACTTACGGTCTGCTCCTCCAGCTCATGGGGAAACTGATGGCAGTATCAGCAGTTGTGCCTCTGGGACTCCTTTTCTTATGCCCCTTACAAATTTGGCTCAACAGCCTGGGCCTCAACCCACACTGCATCAACACAGGACTGTGCATCTTCTAGCTCAGTCTGTCCGACATCTTCGTCCCTGGGGGTAAGGAAGTTCCTAACAGGTGGTGTTCCTCTGACCTCTCTACCCTCCCGCTGGGAAGTCGTTCTAACAGATGCCTCACTTTCAGGCTGGGGTACAGTGTGGAACCACAGAATGATCAGGGGTGTCTGGAGCCTTCAGGAGAGGCTCCAGCACATCAATATGCTAGAGCTGCATGCTGTTCACCTAGCTCTGAGCTGCAATGTTTCTGTGTAGGCTCTCAGTTGTCCAGGTTTCCATAGTAGAGAAGCTTGAATCTTCGACTGGACTGGGTTGCTTGACGCGAGGATGTTTCGCTTCAAATCGCAGAAGCTTCCTCAGCTAAAATTCTTGCTCTGGTAGTCTGACTTCTGTTCTGACTCTTGTAGAGAAGAATAAACAGAAGGCAACAAAAGCTGGAGTTTTTTTAAACCTAACCAGACCCCTCCTACCGAGAGGCCAACTGCTATAGGGTAGTGACTAAACAATAGCTCTAATTAGCACCTATTGTGCTCTAGTTAGCACCCTCCTAATGACAGGGCAGCTGTCCCTCCTAATGATGGGACGGAAGCCTCTCCTGATGGCTCCCTTGACGATTCTCCTGATGATGGGAATGACTCATTACTGTGAGCAAAAGACTGAAACTGCTTTGACCTGAGTACCCCATTGTAAACAGGGGACAAAGCGTGTCTCAGACCCCCTCCCCGGTTAAGACTGGGTTTCAAGCGTTTCACATAGAATGCTTGTTCATAAAATCTTGTGTGTTCTCCACATGGTGGTCTGAGTTACCCACTAGAGGAACAAGATCAAGGACCTGCAGCTAGAGGCAGATGAAACTATGGTGTCATTTGATGTGACATCGTTGTTCACCTGCATCCCTACCACTGAGGCCGTCTCAGCGGTGAGGCAGAGACTGCTGGAGAATGTGTCTCTACTTGAAAGGACCAAACTCACACCAGACCACATCTGCCAACTCTTGGAGATCTGTCTCAACACCACGTATTTCCTGTTTAGGGGGAATTACTACAGGCAGATCCATGGTTGTGCGATGGGGTCTCCGGTATCCCCCATTTTGGCCAATCTGTACATGGAGCGAGTGGAGAAGACAGCCTTGACGTCTTTCACGGGCAACTCTCCCAGGCACTGGTTCAGATATGTCGATGACACATGGGTTAAAATCAAGCAACAGGAGGTGGGGGAATTTACAGAACACATCAACTCAGTGGATTTCACTATCAAGTTCACACGTGAGGATGCCAGAAACAACCATTTACCCTTCTTGGACTGTGATGTTATGATTGGAGAGAACAGGCAGCTCCAGACAGGGGTTTACAGAAAACCCACTCACACTGACCAATATCTGCTCTTTGGCTCAAACCACCCCCTTGAACACAAGCTCGGGGTGATCAGGACTCTTCAACACAGAGCCCTACAGTTGCCCACAACTGCAGAGGGAAGGGCTAAAGAACAACAACTTGTACGGAAAGCCCTCACAGTATGTGGGTACCCACGATGGTCCCTGGACAAAGTGCAGAAGTCCCAGAAAACAAAGAGACCAGACAGACAGGAGACGGAGACAAGAAGAAGAGGAGTGTCTTTCCCTTATTTAGCAGGAGTAGGGGAAAAACTACAGAGGATCTTCAGACAGCACAAAATCCCAGTTTACTTTAAACCGGTTAACACCTTGAGACAGAAATTAGTTCACCCTAAGGACAGGATCCCTAGTTACAAACAGAGCAATGTAGTGTATTCTATCAGATGTCAGGAAAACTCTAATGAACACTACATAGGTGAGACTAAGCAACCTTTACACAAAAGGCTATACCAGCACCGCAGAGAGGGCGCAAATGGACCTCAGTCTGCAGTTCATCTCCACCTGAAAGACACTAACCACACGTTTGAGGACAAGGAAGTTAAAATCTTAGCCAGAGAGAAGAAATGGTTTGAGAGAGGTGTCAAGGAAGCATTCTATGTGAAACATCTGAAACCCAGCCTTAACCGGGGAGGGGGTCTGAGACACACTTTGTCCCCCGTTTACAATGGGGTACTCAGGTCAAAGCAGTTTCAGTCTTTTGTTCATGGTAATGAGTCATTCACGTCATCAGGAGAGTCGTCAAGAGAGCCATCAGGAGAGGCTTCCGTCCCATCATTAGGAGGGACAGCTGCCCTGTCATTAAGAGGGTGCTAACTAGAGCACAATAGGTGCTAATTAGAGCTATTGTTTAGTCACTAGCCTATAGCAGTCGGCCTCTCGGTAGGAGGAGTCTGGTTAGGTTTAAAAAAACTCCAGCTTTTGTTGGCTTCTGTTTATTCTTCTCTACAAGAGTCAAAAAAGTCAGACTACCAGAGCAAGAATTTTAGCTGAGGAAGCTTCTCCGATTTGAAGCAAAACGTCCTCGCGTCAAGCAACCCAGTCCAGTTGAAGATTCAAGCTTCTCTACTATAGCTCTGAGCCATTTCTCCCCTGCCCTGGAGGGGAAACATGTTTGTTTGGTCAGACAACACATCAACAGTGTACCACATAAACAATCAAGGAGGTACCAGGTCTGTTCATTCCCTGAGCGAAGCTCAAGAACTTTTCCAGTGGGCTTTGCCCTGCATGCTGAGTCTCAGGACTGGGCATGTGCCGGGCTGCAGAACTATGCTATGGATTTTCTCTCACATCAGAAACCACCACCATGCGAGTGGAACCTCAACCCAGGTGTTGTTCAACTGATCTGGGACAGGTTTGGCAAGGCGGAAGTCGATCTGTTTGCCTCGAACACCACAACACACTGTCCCCTGTGGTTCTCTCTCTCAGAACGACAAAGCCCACTAGGCCAGGATGCACTGGCTCGCCCTTGGCTGGCATCTCTACTATATGTGTTTCCTCCTCTTCCATTGATCACGCCGATACTACTCAGAATATGCATGACCGATCACATAGTGCTGCTTGTAGCCCCATACTGGGCGGGCAGGACATGGTTCCCCATGATTCTGACACTCATCAGCTGAGAGCCGTGGCCTCTCCCACAGAGGAGGGACCTTTTGTCGCAGTTGGACGGGAACATTTGGCTTCCTCAACCAGAGCATCTTCAGCTGTATGTGTGGCCCCAGAAAAGACAGACATGTTGAACTCTTGCTATCAAGCTGTCGTGCAGACTATACTGAATGTCTGTGCGCCTTGCATTAGGGTATTATATGACAACAGATGGAAGTTTTGTACCTGTTGATGCAGAAGAAAAGGCGTGGACCCTGAGCGTTGTCCTATGCCAGTGCTACTGAGCTATCTTCAATCGTTGTTTGACAGCGGTCTGTTTCCACAATTAAAGTTTACGTTGCTGCTGTCTCTGCTCCCACATTATGGTAGATGGTCGATCAATAGGGTTGCACCCCCTGATATGTCGCTTTTTAAGAGGTGCTCTTCGCCTTCGGCCTCCTGGGATCTTCCATTAGTTCTTGAGGGTTTATGCTCTTCACTGTTTGAGCCAGTGGGTGCCAGTGACCTCAGCTGGTTGTCAAATAAGACTGCATTCCTCCTTTCTCTTTTATCCACAAAGCGTGTTGGAGAGCTCCATGCCTTGTTAATTGCTGACAACTGCGTGCGCTGGAATTCTGATGGGTCAGAGGTTACTCTATGGCCAAACCCCTCCTTCTTACCAAAGACAGTTTTACCCTTCCATGCTAACCAGGCGGTTACCTTGGCTGTCTTTACCCCACAATCTACTGCTGAAGCCAATTCTAGTCTTGTGCAAAACTGATGCTTTGTTTGTCTGCTATGGGGGCCCGAGGAAGGGCTGCACCTTGTCCAAGCAAAGGCTGGCATGGTGGGTTGTTATCGCTATATTGCAAGCTTACATGAACGGCGACCATCAACCTCCTCCAGTGAAATGTCATTCAACTCGAGGCATATATACATCCTGGGCTGCCCTGAGAGGTGTGCCACTGATTGCAGCAACGTGGGATTCCTCCTGTACCCTAACCCTTCTACAGAGTTAATGTAGCTGCTCCTCACCCTGTGGTGACTGCTGTATTATCGGCCTCCTCAACCTGCAGCACAGGTTTGGTAAGTGCACATTCTCGTGACCCTGCTGGTATAAGGTCATCCAGGTGCGAAAGCACCGCCCTCTGGCAGTCACGAGGAATGAAATAGAACAAGAGTTACGTATGTAACTACGGTTTTATGAATTCCGGATGACCGCCTGAGTTGGCGGTCACATGGAATCTAGCCGACAGATTACAAAAAAACTGAATGCTGGGTAACATGCACTCGTATACTGATGCTGACGTCATCCAGGTCACACCTACTGGCGTGACTTTGTTGGTATAAGACTCGACCTCTGCGCATGCGTGCATGGAATAATCCAGGTGCTAAAACACCGCCCTCTGGTGGTCATCCGGCATTCATAGAACCATAGTTACATATGTAACTCAGACTTTGTGTCGTCGACTCGTCGTGCACTTTGTAGATTAACATTGATTTTGTGACAAATTTATTAATGGATTTATGATGTTTCACCCAAACCGGCTCTGAAAAGCATCTGGAATAAAATGACAGTTAGGAGTCATGTGATGTCATCAATGAGTCAGAGCTTGGTTCCGCCCCCTACAGCCCACCACTGACAAACACCTGATGGACTGCATGGGTGTGTGCGCCTTGCTGACCTCAGGTGAACCCAGCGCTCGGTGAGTTTGGCCAGCCGTCGTCTCTGTCGCAGCAGCAGCTTGAACAGGTGAGAGGAGAAACCACGGCACCGCTCTATGTTTCCCAGACCCAGCTCCTGCAAGCAAACACTCACTTCAGACTGCAGGAACTACACACATGCACACAGGAACTGACATGACTCCACATCGCACGCCAACTTCATGCTTTTTTAATTCTGCATGACTCTGAGTTGTAGTCTACAACTCTGAAGCAGAGTTGTAGTCTTACACACCTCTCTGCAGCTTCTCTCCCCCTGCCATCCCCTCATTACCCCATCCCCGTAGAGACGGTGCCTGCTCCCAGACCACCAATAACCAGCAAAAATCTAAGCATAAAAATTCAAAAAGAAAAAATAATATAGCACCTTCAACTGCACCACAGACTAAAACAGTTAAATGTGGTCTATTAAACATTAGGTCTCTCTCTTCTAAGTCCCTGTTGGTAAATGATATAATAATTGATCAACATATTGATTTATTCTGCCTAACAGAAACCTGGTTACAGCAGGATGAATATGTTAGTTTAAATGAGTCAACACCCCCGAGTCACACTAACTGTCAGAATGCTCGTAGCACGGGCCGGGGCGGAGGATTAGCAGCAATCTTCCATTCCAGCTTATTAATTAATCAAAAACCCAGACAGAGCTTTAATTCATTTGAAAGCTTGTCTCTTAGTCTTGTCCATCCAAATTGGAAGTCCCAAAAACCAGTTTTATTTGTTATTATCTATCGTCCACCTGGTCGTTACTGTGAGTTTCTCTGTGAATTTTCAGACCTTTTGTCTGACTTAGTGCTTAGCTCAGATAAGATAATTATAGTGGGCGATTTTAACATCCACACAGATGCTGAGAATGACAGCCTCAACACTGCATTTAATCTATTATTAGACTCTATTGGCTTTGCTCAAAAAGTAAATGAGTCCACCCACCACTTTAATCATATCTTAGATCTTGTTCTGACTTATGGTATGGAAATAGAAGACTTAACAGTATTCCCTGAAAACTCCCTTCTGTCTGATCATTTCTTAATAACATTTACATTTACTCTGATGGACTACCCAGCAGTGGGGAATAAGTTTCATTACACTAGAAGTCTTTCAGAAAGCACTGTAACTAGGTTTAAGGATATGATTCCTTCTTATGTTCTCTAATGCCATATACCAACACAGTGCAGAGTAGCTACCTAAACTCTGTAAGGGAGATAGAGTATCTCGTCAATAGTTTTACATCCTCATTGAAGACAACTTTGGATGCTGTAGCTCCTCTGAAAAAGAGAGCTTTAAATCAGAAGTGTCTGACTCCGTGGTATAACTCACAAACTCGTAGCTTAAAGCAGATAACCCGTAAGTTGGAGAGGAAATGGCGTCTCACTAATTTAGAAGATCTTCACTTAGCCTGGAAAAAGAGTCTGTTGCTCTATAAAAAAGCCCTCCGTAAAGCTAGGACATCTTTCTACTCATCACCAATTGAAGAAAATAAGAACAACCCCAGGTTTCTTTTCAGCACTGTAGCCAGGCTGACAAAGAGTCAGAGCTCTATTGAGCTGAGTATTCCATTAACTTTAACTAGTAATGACTTCATGACTTTCTTTGCTAACAAAATTTTAACTATTAGAGAAAAAATTACTCATAACCATCCCAAAGACGTATCGTTATCTTTGGCTGCTTTCAGTGATGCCGGTATTTGGTTAGACTCTTTCTCTCCGATTGTTCTGTCTGAGTTATTTTCATTAGTTACTTCATCCAAACCATCAACATGTTTATTAGACCCCATTCCTACCAGGCTGCTCAAGGAAGCCCTACCATTATTTAATGCTTCGATCTTAAATATGATCAATCTATCTTTGTTAGTTGGCTATGTACCACAGGCTTTTAAGGTGGCAGTAATTAAACCATTACTTAAAAAGCCATCACTTGACCCAGCTATCTTAGCTAATTATAGGCCAATCTCCAACCTTCCTTTTCTCTCAAAAATTCTTGAAAGGGTAGTTGTTAAACAGCTAACTGATCATCTGCAGAGGAATGGTCTATTTGAAGAGTTTCAGTCAGGTTTTAGAATTCATCATAGTACAGAAACAGCATTAGTGAAGGTTACAAATGATCTTCTTATGGCCTCGGACAGTGGACTCATCTCTGTGCTTGTTCTGTTAGACCTCAGTGCTGCTTTTGATACTGTTGACCATAAAATTTTATTACAGAGATTAGAGCATGCCATAGGTATTAAAGGCACTGCGCTGCGGTGGTTTGAATCATATTTGTCTAATAGATTACAATTTGTTCATGTAAATGGGGAATCTTCTTCACAGACTAAAGTTAATTATGGAGTTCCACAAGGTTCTGTGCTAGGACCAATTTTATTCACTTTATACATGCTTCCCTTAGGCAGTATTAGACGGTATTGCTTAAATTTTCATTGTTACGCAGATGATACCCAGCTTTATCTATCCATGAAGCCAGAGGACACACACCAATTAGCTAAACTGCAGGATTGTCTTACAGACATAAAGACATGGATGACCTCTAATTTCCTGCTTTTAAACTCAGATAAAACTGAAGTTATTGTACTTGGCCCCACAAATCTTAGAAACATGGTGTCTAACCAGATCCTTACTCTGGATGGCATTACCCTGACCTCTAGTAATACTGTGAGAAATCTTGGAGTCATTTTTGATCAGGATATGTCATTCAAAGCGCATATTAAACAAATATGTAGGACTGCTTTTTTGCATTTACGCAATATCTCTAAAATCAGAAGGTCTTGTCTCAGAGTGATGCTGAAAAACTAATTCATGCATTTATTTCCTCTAGGCTGGACTATTGTAATTCATTATTATCAGGTTGTCCTAAAAGTTCCCTAAAAAGCCTTCAGTTAATTCAAAATGCTGCAGCTAGAGTACTGACGGGGACTAGAAGGAGAGAGCATATCTCACCCATATTGGCCTCTCTTCATTGGCTTCCTGTTAATTCTAGAATAGAATTTAAAATTCTTCTTCTTACTTATAAGGTTTTGAATAATCAGGTCCCATCTTATCTTAGGGACCTCGTAGTACCATATCACCCCAATAGAGCGCTTCGCTCTCAGACTGCAGGCTTACTTGTAGTTCCTAGGGTTTGTAAGAGTAGAATGGGAGGCAGAGCCTTCAGCTTTCAGGCTCCTCTCCTGTGGAACCAGCTCCCAATTCAGATCAGGGAGACAGAGACCCTCTCTACTTTTAAGATTAGGCTTAAAACTTTCCTTTTTGCTAAAGCTTATAGTTAGGGCTGGATCAGGTGACCCTGAACCATCCCTTAGTTATGCTGCTATAGACGTAGACTGCTGGGGGGTTCCCATGATGCACTGTTTCTTTCTCTTTTTGCTCTGTATGCACCACTCTGCATTTAATCATTAGTGATTGATCTCTGCTCCCCTCCACAGCATGTCTTTTTCCCGGTTCTCTCCCTCAGCCCCAACCAGTCCCAGCAGAAGACTGGCCCTCCCTGAGCCTGGTTCTGCTGGAGGTTTCTTCCTGTTAAAAGGGAGTTTTTCCTTCCCACTGTAGCCAAGTGCTTGCTCACAGGGGGTCGTTTTGACCGTTGGGGTTTTACATAATTATTTATATTATTACAATATAAAGCGCCTTGGGGCAACTGTTTGTTGTGATTTGGCGCTATATAAAAAAAATTGATTGATTGATTGATTGATGTGTGTCACCTTGGCAGCGTGCTGCAGAGAAGTCAGCAGGGTTGTTCTTCTGGCCCAGGATTGGTAGAAATATTTCTGACAGCCGTCCCACACCGTCACCAACTCTGTAAACAGCCTACAAAAAAAAAAGTTCTGAGTACCATGTGTCTAAAGCTGTGAACATTTAACGTGGTCAGACAGACGATCAGTCAGCTGACAGGTCAGGTGACACTGACAAGGTCTCGGTCTTTTCCTGCTTCCTGACAGCAGACAGCGCAGCCGTCACGTCCAGCGTCTGCACACACAGCGTTGTCTTTGGGTCAGCCGCTCTGTTCCACGCCATACCTTTACGATACGACAGACCTTAACGAGACAGGAAACCAGGTTGCAGATTTTTCTCATCATTGATAAAACCGTAACAGTCGAGATAGTCGGCACGACGCTCACCGATTTCTGCCAGCATCTTGAACAGGTCAGACAGAGCTCTCTGCTTCTGCTGCAGGATGTGTTTGACTTCAGATTTCTGCTTCTCCTTCTCCGCTGACATGTCGATGGCGAGACTCTGCAAGTTGCGCAGGCTGCTGATGATCTCACCTAAAATTAGACGGAAGAGGCTGGGGTTAACAGTGAGCGAGAGACGGCACCTTGACAATCTGGAAAGCGGACTTATGATTATCGTGTTGCTGGTTTGAATCCCAGAGATCCCCCCAAAAATTAAAACTACAAAGTAGCTACAAGAGCATTCAGTAGAATACACACATCCCAAAACAGCCCATTTTTGAAGCTCCACCCCCAAAATATAATTGTATTTATGAGGGATGCACCATTCCACATTTTTTCACTTCCGATCCAATCCCGATACCTTCATTTGGATATCTGCAGATACCGATACTTGTCCAATCCGATACCAGAGCTCTGTTTGCTTTAATGTTATTATTATTACTGTTGATTTCCTATGTGGATATTTTGTATTCCTAGTTATACAGCTTCATGATGAAGTGTTTAGAGGAGGATTTTCTTAAAAAGAAGACCTGGAAGTTACAATTTGTCAGAAGGTACATCTAAGATGTAAGCCTAGATTTGATGCTTTGGTGAAAGAATGAAGTACTTTTATTTGTAGACTTAGAGAAAAGACAGCCCTCTCTGTCTCTCTCTCGCTCTCAATTTCAATGGAGCTTTACTGACATGGGAAACATATGTTTACATTGTCAAAGCGTGTTAAGAGTAAAAATTAAGTGCTCTGTCTCCCTCTCTTGCTGGCTCTCTCGTTCTCTGGTGGTTTAGAACACTGCTGAAGGAACAGCTCGGCTTCAGCTCAGAACCCCCCCCCCCCACACTCAGCAGTAAACACAACAGAGAGCAAGCAGCAGCAGCTGAAACGTTTCACAGATGTGGCTTCTCCCTGATATCAGAAACCACTGCCACTTGGATCAGTATTTTCTGATACTTCAATTACGCTGGTATTAGAAGCTGATACCGATACTGAATCAGATCGGTCACAACCTTAGTATTTATTTAACACTAATAAGTTCTTTATTTTTCTGAGTAAGACACGGGTAAAAACATTTTGTAAGGGTCGATAAACCACAAAAACCTTCAGGGATTATTAAAAAAAATAAGTTGGTTTATCACTCTGTGATTTGTAAACAAACTGCAGAGCTGACAGTAACAAACAGCTCCGTGCAGAACTTTTAGGCACATGAAAGCCAACTTTTAAAAAATACTCTCCACCGTGTACTGTGAAGGAATTAACACACTGACAAGATGCTTTGGCTATAAGATGCTGCTGTCTGCGCACCTGACAAGCTGCTCCCATATAATGAATGAGTTAAAGAGAGTCACATTCTGAAGCAGCAGCAGCAGCAGAAGAGACAGAAGAATAAGCACCTCTGAATGACAAAAATGTTCTATGTCTTTGGCAATGAGTAAATTTAAGAAACCATATTATCAAACTGAAAGACGACACAGATAACCATCTGTTGAGTGGCCAGAAGAATAATTTTACTCACATCTTGTGCCGGGTACAACAACATTATGGATCATACAAAGAATGAATAATTACTTGAGTTAATTTAAATCTAGGGTAAAGGAATAAAAAAAAAAAAAAAAAAAAAAAAAAATCAGATGTCTGTAGCAGCTGTAGGATCGATAAAACTCTGACCAGTATAAGCCCCGCGGTGCACTCTCAAAAAACCAATCAGATGCCTTCATGTATAGTTCTAGTGCTGTGTGTGATTTACGTGTTGGTTTACGTGTTGGCATCAGAATTTTGGCTCTCTGTTGGGACTGTTTACACAGAGACTGCTACCTGCTGCTTTGGACTTGAATTAACAGTCTTTTTCAAGACTTTTTTACTTTTTTTTTTTTTTTTTTACTGTGCTCCAACGCCAAAGGAAGACCTCTAACGGTCGAAACATCGCAACGGAGCACTTTTATCAGCTAACTTTCATCAGCGTTGGCAAGCTAACTAGCTTGCTAACGCTTTCGTTTTTATTTTTATTTATTTTTTTTTTTTTTCTCTTTTAGCACTGTTGTCGTGCGTTATCTGTGCTGCTCCACAGCGTGTTTAGTTGATTTTTATTTTATTTTAGCACCGTTGTCGTGCGTTGCCTGTGCTGCTTCATGGCCTGTTTGGTGCCTTAACTAAAGCACTCCTTCTGCTGAATCACCTCTAAATTATTTACACATTATTCACTTTGTGTGTTTTTAGGAATCCGCTAGGTTGCGTAGCTACTAGCTCTTAGCCGATTTAGCATGGCGGCTTCTCCTGTCTCTCCCGTACTTTTCTGCTCTGGTTGTGAAATGTTTAGTTATTCCTCGGCCTCCTTTAGCAGTAACGGTACTTGTAATAAGTGCAGCTTATTCGTAGCTTTGGAGGCCAGGCTGGGCGAATTGGAGACTCGGCTCCGCACCGTGGAAAATTCTACAGCTAGCCAGGCCCCTGTAGTCGGTGCGGACCAAGGTAGCTTAGCCGCCGCTAGTTCCCCCCTGGCAGATCCCGGGCAGTCGGGAAAGCAGGCTGACTGGGTGACTGTGAGGAAGAAGCGTAGTTCTAAACAGAAGCCCCGTGTACACCGTCAACCCGTTCACATCTCTAACCGTTTTTCCCCACTCGACGATACACTCGCCGAGGATCAAACTCTGGTTTTTGGCGACTCTGTTTTGGGAGATGTGAAGTTGGCGACACCAGCAACCATTGTCAATTGTCTTCCGGGGGCCAGAGCAGGCGACATCGAAGGACATTTGAAATTGCTGGCTAAGGCTAAGCGTAAATTTGGTAAGATTGTAATTCACGTCGGCAGTAATGACACTCGGTTACGCCAATCGGAGGTCACTAAAATTAACATTAAATCGGTGTGTAACTTTGCAAAAACAATGTCGGACTCTGTAGTTTTCTCTGGGCCCCTCCCCAATCAGACCGGGAGTGACATGTTTAGCCGCATGTTCTCCTTGAATTGCTGGCTGTCTGAGTGGTGTCCAAAAAATGAGGTGGGCTTCACTGATAATTGGCAAAGCTTCTGGGGAAAACCTGGTCTTGTTAGGAGAGACGGCATCCATCCCACTTTGGATGGAGCAGCTCTCATTTCTAGAAATCTGGCCAATTTTCTTGGATCCTCCAAACTGTGACTATCCAGGGTTGGGACCAGGAAGCAGAGTTGTAGTCTTACACACCTCTCTGCAGCTTCTCTCCCCCTGCCATCCCATCGTTGCCCCATCCCCGTAGAGACGGTGCCTGCTCCCAGACCACCAATAACCAGCAAAAATCTATTTAAGCATAAAAATTCAAAAATAAAAAATAATATAGCACCTTCAATTGCACCACAGATTAAAACAGTTAAATGTGGTCTATTAAACATTAGGTCTCTCTCTTCTAAGTCCCTGTTGGTAAATGATATAATAATTGATCAACGTATTGATTTATTCTGCCTAACAGAAACCTGGTTACAGCAGGATGAATATGTTAGTTTAAATGAGTCAACACCCCCGAGTCACACTAACTGTCAGAATGCTCGTAGCACGGGCCGAGGGGGAGGATTAGCAGCAATCTTCCATTCCAGCTTATTAATTAATCAAAAACCCAGACAGAGCTTTAATTCATTTGAAAGCTTGACTCTTAGTCTTGTCCATCCAAATTGGAAGTCCCAAAAACCAGTTTTATTTGTTATTATCTATCGTCCACCTGGTCGTTACTGTGAGTTTCTCTGTGAATTTTCAGACCTTTTGTCTGACTTAGTGCTTAGCTCAGATAAGATACTTATAGTGGGCGATTTTAACATCCACACAGATGCTGAGAATGACAGCCTCAACACTGCATTTAATCTATTATTAGACTCTATCGGCTTTGCTCAAAAAGTAAATGAGTCCACCCACCACTTTAATCATATCTTAGATCTTGTTCTGACTTATGGTATGGAAATTGAAGACTTAACAGTATTCCCTGAAAACTCCCTTCTGTCTGATCATTTCTTAATAACATTTACATTTACTCTGATGGACTACCCAGCAGTAGGGAATAAGTTTCATTACACTAGAAGTCTTTCAGAAAGCGCTGTAACTAGGTTTAAGGATATGATTCCTTCTTTATGTTCTCTAATGTCATATACCAACACAGAGCAGAGTAGCTACCTAAACTCTGTAAGGGAGTTAGAGTATCTCGTCAATAGTTTTACATCCTCTTTGAAGACAACTTTGGATGCTGTAGCTCCTCTAAAAAAAGAGAGCTTTAAATCAGAAGTGTCTGACTCCGTGGTATAACTCACAAACTGAATCTGAAGGGCCTGAAAAGTGCCACGGAGGTTGCTCTCTTTGTTGCTCTCTTTTTGACATGTAATTACTTTTGCTTTGGGGGGATTTGTTATTTTCATACACGATTTGCCAACTTTGCTACTTTTGGTAGCTTGTATTAGCCCAAAAGCTAACATTCGCTTCTGTGTATGTTATTTTTAGCCATGACAAAGATCCTCTGCTCTCCTCTGCCCCGCTGAGTCCCACAGTCAGATGTGCGTTCAAGTTTGTGGGGGCGTGGCTTTGGACGGAGCACTGACGGGGGAGGAGGGAGAGGGTGGAACCTGGAGGAGGTGCTACTTTCAAATCTTCCAAGCTCTCTTGCTAACTCTCCAGAATGTGAATTTGTGAAACGTATAATGGTAGGGGAAGGTTCTGCCCTTTTGGCCTCTGATTGGCTAGAAGTGGTAGGGAAAGGTTCCGCCCTTTTGGCCTCTGACTGGCTAGAAGTGGTAGGGAAAGGTTCCGCCCTTTTGGCCTCTGACTGGCTAGAAGGTGAGCAGCAGTAGAAGTCAGTTTTGAAACTGCTGCTGGAGCAGGACAGACTGACAGCTGAGCAGAGAGAAATGTTTTATAAGTGGTAAATGTTTGAATATGTTTCTGATTTTGATTTGAGTGTGTTGAACTGAGCTGGGACAAAGTCATAGTAACATTTCTGAGTGAGATATGTTCACATTTTAATGATTGCACAGAGAAAAGTGTAAATTCTGGAAAAGTTGTCAATCTTGGCGATATGTTTATTTGAACAAACCTTCCTAAAGGCCCAGTCACACAGCACTTAACGAAGGGCAACGAAGCCCTGATGAAACAAGAAATCTGGACTTTCGTTGGCATCGTTTAACCTTCGTGCAGCCTCGTTCCTGCAGCGGGCGCTTCGTCAGGATTTTTAAACTGTTGAAAATTTTGAACGAAGGGCAACGAAAACCTCAATTCGTCTGTGTCTCATTTTGCTGTCGTTCTTGCTGTTTTTTAATCGTTTGTGTAGTTTTTGTAACGTTATTGTTTAGTTTGACTTCGTTGAAGCAGCTGAATGTTTTAACACAGTGCAGAAGCCGGTTTGTGAGCGCTGAGGCTGCTGCTGCTTCATGTACCGTCGGAAATTACAGGGCAAACTCAGCCTGCTTGGATTTTTTTTTTTTTTATCTGGGTGGGGTTCAGCTTCAATGGGCTCAGGCACCTTACATAGGCCAGAATTAATCTTTTGTGTACATACAATTAATTATTTTGCCACAAGCAACTGCTGAATTTGAAACAACAAAAAAGGTGTGTAATTTCCGACGGTACTTGAATGCAGCATCAGCGGCAGCAGCAGCTCCTGCGTGCGCTTATTATTTTGTATTAAATATAACAATATGAGTGTAAGAATGACAATCCAGCCCTTCTGTACTTGTGGCAACAGGTAGATGATTCAGATGATTATATAAAGAGCTGTTCTGGAAGACAGAATTCACGTTGTGGATCAGCTGCAGCTGGTGGAAATAAACACACGAGTCAATGCGCGCGTTCACACTGACTGATCAATTTACTGCTCTGATATATTCAATCATCTTTACACTTATATTTAGTCCCCCATTTGACAGTTTTATATTATAAATCAATATATATGACTTAGTAAAGGAACACAGTGATACAGCAGTGACCACAGCACACCAGAGGGTTTGTTTTTTGTTTGTTTGTTTGTTTTTTTTAAATTGGAGCAAGACGGAGCGCACAGCGTGTTGTGAGACGGTGTGGATTCTGATGATGAAGGAGATGATCCCTCTTTTGTTCTGGACGAGGAACCAGAGCAGGTGGTCCACTGACGTGCGCACAGATCTCCACAGCTTCTGTTCCCAGCGCCGAGTCCTGGAACTCAGAGATGCAGACACACACTGCTCCAGCTGTGGCTCCAGGCGCGTTTCGTTAAAGCGTCGAGATTGTTAGCTTCAGTTTTTAAAATGTCCTCTTTCGTCCCTTTTGCACTCTTGCTTTGCAGGCTGTTCGGTGGTGAAGCTCTTTTGTCCACTTTTTCTCAACGAATTGTGACTTTTTAAAACTTTTTCCCTTCGTTCAGGAATCGTCGTGTGCCATGTGACTGGGCCATAAGGTTTTGTTTGAGAGCTCTGGTGGAACAATTTGATTCTGTCTGTGCCACTATAACATAAACAGCTCTGGTCATGTGACAAATTGCACTACACACTTGATGTTGCACATACTTCATTCAAACCCTTCCATGTCTCCATTTTTGCTCTACATGTACTGATGATTGATTCAATAACATTTTTAAAGCCTTGAAAGTGGCTTTTTTTTTCCCAGTCACAATTGTGACCGATGGGTTGAAATGGGTTGAGAGTGGAGGAGATATTTGACTGCACAGGCCTACATTTGGACCCAGGCATCGCACAAGTCTGCATATGCTTTAATAGGATCCTGTTCAACGCTCGAGAGCCAACAGAGGAAACAACAATCCAACATTGGAAGTTCACGTTTTCATCACAAAACTACCCCAAAAAGCTCAGACTAATGTAAACACGCTCTAAACAGGCTACGAAAACATGAGCTTGGAAGAGAAATATAACGGCACGGATTCATCACACTGTCACCATCGAGATAAGACAACGGCAGTTCCTGAACTTAAGATGACATTTTACAGCCAAATCAAATAGCCAATTATGGTAGACACCTTCTGGCCAATCATTGGCAAAGAGGGCAGAACTTTCCCCAACCATATTAAGTTTCACAAATTTTCCTCCAGGACGACCAACTCTAGCTTTAAATACTGTGCCAACAGACCCTCATGTCCCTCATGTATCAGTTAGTGCTTTAATTTTCAGTCACATTTGAGGAAAATGACCTGTAATTAGTGGTTTTGAGGTTCTTTACTGAAATAAAGGCCATGACAGCACATAAACATGACTGAAGTTTGCTCACCAGTGAAGATGTCCAGGTCTTCATTCAGCTCAGGCAGCGGGTTTTTCTTCTGCAGTGTGACACACATTTTCTTCATCTTCCTGGTCAAAAGAGGGAGATGACCCTGAAGAGACGAAGCCTCGACGCGGTCCCCAGAGTCCTCAATCTGAAAAACAAAAAACATTAGTGAGTGATCATCATGCTGCAGGTCAACGACAACAAGCAGCAAAGATTCTCAAAGCCCGACACCGGAAAAAGAAAATCTTATTTTCCGGACTCTGTGGGAGTAACTCTGCTGCTGGCTGCCGTTTCCGGAGGACGGCGCACCATTTCCGGAGGACGGCGCACCGTTTCAGCACTGACTACTGATCTACTTAACAGCAGCACCACAGACCAGATCTGAGCTGAAAACCAGAACATCACTAAGGATGACATCTTCCACTGCAGTCATAGCCACATGGAAAGAAAGGTCCACACTGAGGTGGCAGTGAACTCCGAGGTCAGCAGACCAGGAAGCGGACAGATCTTGGAAGATAAAACAACATGTGGTCTTGCTGCTCCGGTGACAGGTGCAGTTCTGACAAGTGACTCTGCTTCAGTGTGTGCAGAGACGCCTCAGAGTCCAGAGACTTGATGACTTTGATTGTTTAATGACCTTTACTTCATAGACGCTGTGATCTTTGTAGAATCAATGGAATCCCTGACTGCAGAACTTGAGAAGCTGAGTGAGAATTCAGAGTGTCTGGGTTTGGGATGGTCCTGGATCCAGACTAAGGTCCAGGCTTTCAGTGTCTTCCTGGACTTGTCCATCACAAATGTTTCTGTTTGTGGTCAAAGTGTTGAAGTTGTAGAGACATTCACTGATCTCAGCAGGAAGGTTCATGTCTCTGGGTCCTTGTGCTTTAAGGTCCAGAGATGCCTGGGAAGATCTTAAGGGATCATGAGGTCAAAGACATGGCTGCAAGCAAATGAAATTTTTTGGCAACATTTTCTGTGAGTGGGCGGCTAAGGGGGGTCCAGGCACGTTCACCTGAGACATTTTGGGAACATGGTGCGACTTGGTGCATTATGAGAGCACTTTGGCCAGTTTTTCCTGGTTTAAAACACAGTGGTATTTGACTCTTATCAAAGTGAGTAAGTAAGACATGTCGGCTGCTCCCTTGTTTGCACTCAGAGTCGCCACAGCAGATCCAAGTTTTGCGCCGGATCCCCTTCCTGACACAACTCCACATTACATGGAGAAATGTGGCGGGGTGGGGTTTGAACTGGGGGCCAGCACCCGTTCCTGTTCCTGCTCCATTTTTAACATTAGCAGCTATGTTCCTCATAGACACGCTGTCGGAAACACTTGGAAATGTTACAATTTGGGTGCGACATGTCCTTTAAAACTCAGATGAATGGAAATAATGCACGAAATCCAGCACCAAAATCTCAAAGAATGAAAGTGTGTCTCTGCACCTGAAGAATTTTGATTTCCTTTCTGCCGTTTTCTTCATAAAAGCCACCCCACAAAAATGGGTTTGTGTGTGGTCAGATTCCCAGCAAGTCTTGCACTAAAATATTGCGAGAAGATGCCACTCAGCAGCACGGCGCTGTTATTCCAGTGTCTGGGGATACATGATGGAATAAACGGAACATGGAAACACATTTTTGAGGAAATCCGTTTACAGACGGAGGTTTTGCAGCCCTGTCAATGGTCAGAGGTGTTTGATGATGACGGTATCTCTGCAGGAGAATGAAGGTCCAAGTCTTTGGGGTCCTGGTACTTCCTGTCTGGTTGTCAGACTTGGACTCTAACCAGTGTCCTAAGGTCTTCACCTTAGGACACTGGTTAGTCCAAGTGGATGTCTTTGGTCCCAGGTCTCTATGGAGGATCTTTGGGTCCCGCTGGAATGACTTGGTGTCCAATGAACAGTGACTTAGTGAGACTCAGACAAGGAGGATCACTGACACTGTGAAGAACCTCAGACACCACGTTTAGTCTGTGTGCCAGGTTTCTCTGGACATGATCCAAGATACGGGTGTCTCAGTGCAGAGGACCCCAGAGACTGCAGAAGGTTGAGGACATGTCCCCATTCTACCTGGCTGCAGTAGATCGATGGGTCCTTTGCAAAGGTAGGGATGGACCAGTTAGCTGTCTGTGTGGTTGCCATCCAGGACCGTAGTGTGACTGATGTAATGAGATGAATATCTGGGGACATTTTAGTGGTATTAAGATATTTTTAGAAATATGAGCAGTTTGGTGTTTTTTGCAGCATCAGTTTCAGTGAAAATCATCTGCATTCATTTAATAACATCTCCAGAAATAAAAGCTGCCAGTCGTCTATTTGAAGGTTTTGAGTTCATACTCACACAGATGTGTTTCCTTTTTTTTTTTAAACAGATCACCGATGACGTGTTATATATGATGGCATCATATAACGAGAGTCATCAGGAGAGGACATGACCCCCCGTCTCCACAAACCAGTATTACAAAGTGTCCAGGATTCACCCAACTTGACCCTTATGATAAATATGAATGAAACTGGTCAACTGGTTTTTGAGATATCGCACTAACAAGCAAAAAGGGACGAGGGGACATGTTGATCACCATGTCCTCCGGTATTTTAACACCTTGGGATAAAAAAGGGAACCTGTGCTGTAAATGTCTTTTGTACCTGCAGGTCTCGACCTGTCCCAGGTAAGGTGTTCTTCAGGGCCTGGTGAAGCCGGTGGAGTGTCGTTTCTTCAGGGTTGGTGTCCACACTGTCCAACTGTGCACTGCTTCCCTCCTCCACCAGGGCGGTGACACTTGGACTATTCAGAGCCTCCTCAAACTTCTTCACAAATTTGAACAGAGTCCTGAGAAGAATATCATAAATGTTTGTTTCAGGTCCGATCAGACTTGTTTTGTGTTTGTCGCACAGCACAATGTCAGTCTTACCGGTGAGTCTTCTCCACAGACTGTTTGATGGACCAGAAACTGACGTCGTTCCACCTGGAGATTTTGACAAAGTCCTGAAGACAAGAGTTGAGTAGTGTTTGTGCTGGATGGCTACAGAGCTACAGAGTTTCAAAGTTCTGCTGTGGACTGCTGTTCACCTTCAGCTCCTTCTCGATGGGCTGTCTCAGCTGGCTGATCCGGTTCTTGACGCTCTCGCTGAACTGAGCATAGTATTTATGCAGGTTCCACAGAAGACTGGACAAAGGTTCTGTGAAACCAAGTAACAATTAACCAGCTCACCACTTTACTACATGAACGCAGGGTTGCCAACTCTCACGCATCTGGTGTGACACTCACGCTCTCACGCACAAGCAAGAAATGTCAGGCCAAAATAAAAATTTCTCTCATTAATTTTCTGTTGATGACTAGATGAGAGGAGACCAGACCACACAGCATTGTTTCTTCATGACAGGAGAGGGGTTTAAGGCCCACACCCGAACAGCTGTTACGTTCTCGCTGCAGTATTCTGACCCCTGATTTGCTGGAAACCTGTCACCTGATACATCAGCTGCATGTGAAGAGCTCAGTTCAAGCACGACAGAACGTTTTGGAGGACAAGGTAAGTCGATTAATAGCCCAACAAATTGAATAAACTGTTGTCTAATAAAATTGGCTCCCTTGACACTACAGACGGAGCCTCATCAAACTGACTGTGGTGAGACAACAAGCTACACACTTCAGCTAGTTGCAAACATTGTGTGATTGTAGGGGTTAATGTCACACGTTATTTAATGTCCTGGTTAGCAAGTATTCATGACGGAGAAGCATTTTGAGCCACTGAGTCAATATGAAGCAACGGTGTTTAAGTGGTTCAGTGTTTCGAAGCATTTGATACGATTACATATGGCGACATCTGCTGGCCAATCTTTAACATAGCACTAGCATGAAACAATGAAACAGTCACTGTCATGTGTGTTAAATAATAAAGGTTCTATGTGTAACTATATTTTTGTTTAAATACATTCACATACTTATGTTATGTGATTGTGCCATCACAAAATACTGTCTGTAACAGAGACATAAACTGAGAAATGCAACTACAGACTCATGACAATAGTTGTACATAATGAAGGGGATTTGGGGGCTTCAAAAGTTTTTGTTTAAACACAAGATCATTTCAGCGCCGGTGTTGGGTTTGAGTCTGTTCCTCTTCTCTCCAGTTTTGGACAAGACTCACACGGCACAGAAGTTGCTGACATGTGAAAACAGACTGTGTCCAGCTTGTAAAGAGTTGGATAAACACCTGCCTCCGTCCTCCCTCACTCTCCTTGCTAATTCACTGCAGAAAATGGTTGTGGGAAGCATTAGCATGGTTAAACCCTGACTGCTTGTGTGTGTGTGGGGGGCTTTGCCCCCTAGGCCAGGGCCCTCTTTACCTGGGCCATTTTAATCATTGTTCTTTATTTGCCTCCCACGTGCCTGTCGAGGAGCTTACTGAAATATTTTGGAAAAAGGCAGGAGGATGGATGTGAAGAGGACAAGAATCAAGTGGAGTTTTAGTAAATGAGGACTGTTTTTTTTCTTTTAAATTAGGGCTACCAAAAAATTTCAGCGCATGCTATGCGTGCAGTTTTCACTCAAGTTGGCAACCCTGTGAACGTGACATCCATCATCAACACAAAAAAAAGCTGTGCAGACACAGTTAAACATTAAAATGCTCAATAAAATTCTGATTTTTTTTTTTCCTGATGTATTGGAAACTAACCTCCACTAACCAGGTCAACACACGTTTAGCTGCTGACCTTTAACCAAAGCTGGAATAGTTTGAAGCTTGAAATAAAACAAAAACTGGGTCAAGAGACCCTGAAGTCGTTTTGACCCAGAAGGAGTCATTTGGAATGATTCAAGGAATCTATTAGTGGAGTCACAGGAAAAAACAGTTTTTCAGACAGAAACTGAGATGTGTGCAAAATGTCATTTTTGGCTCTTTTGAAGCGACCTTTTGGTGACCGGACATGATTCAAGGAGTGTTTTTTTTGTTTGTTTTTTTATGTCTGTTGCCCAACGAATCTCAATCTGAAATGATAAAAAATAGAGCCACAGGCACTGTGGCTCACCTGGATGATAAAGAGTCATCACAGTTTCAACTAGATAAGCGGTGTGACCAAACTTCAAAGACTGTACTAAAAAAATACTTAAAAACTCAGATAGTTTTTGGAGCCCCACCTGTACCAAATTTCAGCTCAACAATTTTAAAAACTGCTGGCCAGTGGCACTAGGTGCCAGTTTCAATATGGCAGCCATATTTGAAATGGGATCGGAACACCTCAAACAAACGGTGTCCTCATGGGAAGGAACACACACACCAGGCTTCAGCTTCACTGGTCCAGCGGTTTTGGAAAAGATGTTTATACATGACGACGGACAGACGACCCACAGCATGAAACCACCGGACCTTCAGTCCAGGTGAGCTACAAAGAGAACAGGAAAGTATGGGACGAGCTGCTTGGTCTGCTGCTACCACGACCCAGTTAAGCAGCAAAAAAAAAATGACATTTCTTGAAGTTTTTTGCAATAAATTGCAAAGTGCGTTTTACCTTCATAATTTACCTTAAGTCCAGGGTATAATTGGCCATTTTTGACTACCTTTGGTTTTACCTTCATAATTTAGCTGAAAAACCTGCTTTCTTTGCCTTGTTTGGTGTCATTTTTTTCAGCATAACTTCACCTGTGTGACTTTCTGTTCCGGTGAGAGAGGAGAGAAAGAGGAACGGAAACCCCCATTTTGAAGCTCATTTCCACACACAACGAACACAACAATAATATTCAAGAAAAAGCATGGTGTAACTCTGGCGTGCCCAACCTGTCGATCGCGGGCTGAGTTCCAGTTGACTGCATGGAAGCAAAACAAACAAAAAAAAAAATCTGTCACTGGACTTGACAGCTGCTATAACAGACTGATGCAGCAGGTGGCGGCAATGCATCAATAAGGATGCCGACTGCTGTTAAATATCAGAGAAGAAGAAGAGCTTTTCTTCTATTGTGGAGTATAAGAAACAAAAAATGCTTATTTTCATCCTGGATTATTTTTCATTTATTCGAATGGCAAATCCATCTGCAATGTAAATGTGGCTTTACTGAAGAAAGAGAATTTGGAGCAGCATTTCAGACGATTCACAAGAAATACAATGCTAACTTCTAATGCTAACCCGGCTAAATCCCCTCTGCTCACCCGAGAAGTCCAGCAATTAAAAATGTCGGCGAGCAGCAGCAGAGGTAAATTTTTGGAACCATCTTCTGCCTGAAATTAACACATTTCTGAAACATTCAAACCATGCTGAATATGCACAGCTTTTGGATTTGAAAGCAAGTTTAAAATGCATATTACAGGTGCTATCAAGCAGGATGCAACAGTGAGACCTGCAGAACTTTCCACACATGGACACAGACCTTAAAGGTGATAGACAGAGGTTGAATGGGGCATTAATCCTTGTTCTGTGATGTGATATGTAGCCCAAAAACATTGGTTGGGTCTGTAATAGCTCAGAACCTTCCTAAAAGGCTCTCTGAAACAGCTATGTTACTATGCTGGGTTTAGAATGCCTCGTTTGCTTTTAATGGCGTCGTTTCGGAGCTTATTTGGCAACCTCATTATGAAATGCACGTAGGTGTTGGCGCTGATCGGTTGCCGTTGTTTGATTGGCTGCCCTTGCTCTCACTGAAAATGCCGCTAAGAGGATTAGGAAAGTCTCCGGTTCAACAGAGTTCCGGCAAGATGGCGGCCCGGGCAGGCAACTTCGTTTAAGCTCTCGTGCACTAATCCCAGTTTTCCAACTTAGACCACCATTTTTGGCCAGCAAACAGGTTTCTGATCTTATTCATCACTTCTGAGACAATAAACTTGGTTTCAAGTTTTTTTCAACCAGTTAAAGTGCTTTTTGGAGAAGAAGAAGATGTTGCGGGAAAAAGCCGAAGCCGCAGCTAAGATAGCGGCATCCAAAAGCTCCTCAGCGTCTGACCACGTGTACGCAATGGATGTTTCACTGCCGTCAACTAAAAGGAAAACTCCACCGACACCCACCAAAGCTCCCACGCCGCCTAACAAGGTAGTTGTAGCTCAAAATGAAGATACTAACAACTCCATTGTAGAAGCTATTGACAAGTTGACAAGGAAAATTGACGGATTTGGAATACAGCTACGTGACAACATGATAATGGTGTCTAACATTTCCAAGCTAGTTGAAATGAATGCAGCTGATATAAAAGACTGTAAAACTAAACTAGCTGACCTGGAAAAAGAAATGCCTGCTATTGCCAAAGAAAATATGGAGCTGAAGGAAAGAATACTGGAGCTAGAGCGCTACAAGTGTCGCTGGAACTTGAAAATCCAGGGCCTAAAAGAAAAGGAGGGAGAAGAGACACGCAAAGAAGTAATCGACATCTTGGGCAAGATCGCACCACAATGGGCATCATCACTGGACAGCGCTGTGGACACCGTACATTGCCTGGGGAGAAGAGATGAGGGGAGACACCATCAAATAATAATCCAATTCACCATGAGACATCACCGATACGCCTTCTGGAAGCTGACCAAGAACTCCAGGACGTGCAAAGAGTTGGGCATATACTTCAAGCAAGACTTCTGCAAACTAGACCGGGAAGCAAGAGCTGCAGCCTGGTCAAAAATGGAGCAAGCCAGAGCAGAGGGGAAGAACGTCTACTACCGAGGACACGTCAGGTATATCAACGGAGTTCGGGTATTCCCTGGTTAATTATACAGCTATCCAAAACATCAATGCACTACTGGAAAAAAAAATGGGGGGAAAAAAAATTTAAATAAAATGCAAATAAGGTATCTTAATAATAATAATAAAACAACATAATTTTTCCAGTTAAAGTTGCAGTTATTTTTCCAAAAGCTATTTGCCTTAAGTTCAAATAGGCAGATTTAAAACTAATGCTTACAAACCTGTTTGAAATGTTACTACTTGACTAAATTTTTGGAGGTCTACTGTATTTTTTTCCTAGTTTTGTTAAAGGGATTCAGTGTTTCAAGCTTACATACACTTCTACTTTTACGTGAGAATTTCAACTTTTATTTACTTTGTTCTATAATTTCATTTATGTCCATTTTTCCTTTTAATTTCAATTGTGTCTTTAAATACTAGGGGCTTAAGAGACCACGTCAAAAGAAAATCAATATTTGTTTTGTAAAAATGTCAAAAGTGACTATTTTCTTGCAAGAAACACACTCTGTTGAACCAGATGAGAGTTTTTGGTCTAATCAGTGGGGAGAAAAAGTAATTCTTTGTCATGGTATCAACAAATCAGCTGGCGTAACTTTTTTTATTTAAGAACCTTCATAATAAAATAGAAACTCATAGGAAAGATGACCGGGGCCACTGGCTAATTTGTGTAATTAAAATGGAAAATGACTTCCTGATCCTCTGCAATATTTATGGCTATAACAATATTACTCAAAACAAACTACTTCTAGTGGAAATTACCAATCATCTTAAAAATCTATCACTCCAATACTCTACAAATAATAATATACTGGGTGGAGATTTTAATATGGTGTATGACGACTGGCTAGATAGGTCTCCTTCCAAATTCCAATCTTATCATATAAACTCAATTTTACAAAACCTTTGTTTAGATCTTAACCTAATAGACCCATGGAGGCTGGTTAATCCACTTGTTCAGTCCTTCTCATGGTTCAAACCTGATGGAACAGCTAAATCCCGTATTGATTTTTGGCTAATTTCAAACAATTTTCTGCAAAATACTGTAAATGCTGAATTTTCAGCCGCTCCTTTAACCGGTCACTGTTTGATACTACTTAATATCACATCTCAAATGAAAAAACATCAACAGAGGTTATTGGAAATTTAACTCATCATTGCTCACCAGTGAAAATTTTAATAACGAAATTATTGAACAAATTGGTCTTATTACATCGGATAAAAACTTAAATTCTTTTACAGAAAAATGGGAGTTTTTTTATTTAAAGTACGCCAAATCTCAAACATAATAAGCTGATAGCACGCCAAATGAAACAAAAAGAAATAGAAATTATTCAAGAGCTTAATCAAATTTGTTCCAAAACTATTTTTAATAATGAGGACAAACAACGGAGAAGCATTTTACAATCTAATTTAGACGAGATATATACTAAAAAAGCGAAAGGTGCATATTTAAGATCCCGAGCCAAGTGGATAGAGGAGGGGGAGAAAAGTACAGCATATTTCTGTAGGCTGGAAAAAATAAGACAAGAAAGAAATGCAATTAATAGTTTACAAATTAACAATCAGTTATGCACAGATCCTCAAATAATATCCAAAGAGATCTTTACCTTTTACAGCAACCTATATTCCTCCTCTTACTCAAAACCTAAGGCTGAGACATTCTACCAATCTATTCAACACTTTATTCCTAAAATTAATGAAAATTTTAAACAAATATGTGAAGCTAAAATTACTCCTGAAGAGTTAGATAAAGCATTAGGTGCTTTATCCAAGGACAAAGTCCCAGGATGTGATGGATTAACCACTAACTTTTACAAATACTTCTGGGATCATATCAAAGCCCTTGTTTTTGGAATGCTTGTAGAAATTTTAGAAAAGGATTCTTTAACACATACTATGAAACAAGGGGTGATCACACTCATACCTAAACCCGGGAAACACGCAACTCTTCTGGATAATTTAAGACCTATAACTTTATTAAATAATGACTATAAGCTCCTAACCCACATTTTCGCAAACAGGTTAAAATCAGGCATATCCCAAATTATCTCTGACACTCAGTCTGGTTTTTTAAAAGGTCGCTCTATTCACAATAATACCCGCCTCATTTTGGACTTGACTATAATTATCTAATTGAAAATGAAGGTTTTGTACTTTTCCTAGACTTCTATAAGGCCTTTGATATGATAGAGCACAAATTTATGTTTCTGGCTTTAGATCTCTTTGGATTTGGAAATAACTTTATTAATGTAATCAAATTACTCTATAAAGATACAAATAGCTCAGTATGTCTTCCTCATGGCACCTCACAACGATTTAAGATTAACAAAGGTATAAAACAAGGATGCCCAATCTCGCCTCTGTTGTTCACTGCAGCAGCAGAAATGCTTGCTATACAAATAAAAAATGCTAATTTTTGTAAAATTGCTGTACTAGGTAAAGAGCTTTCCATTAGCCAGTTAGCTGATGACACAACCATTTTTTTTAAATAATTTAAACGATATACCTCAACTCCTCCAAATTATTGATCTTTTTTCAGAAGCCTCAGGATTAAAATTGAATTTAAACAAGTGTGAAATACTATCTCTAAAAGACTGTACTTTATCTAATGCGTCTAACATCCCTATAAAATCCAAAGTCAAATATTTAGGTATGTATATAACTAAAAATAAGACTGAACTTGAAAATCTTAATATTTGGGAGAAACTAAAAAAAATGTAAAAGTCATTTAAATAATTGGTCACAGAGAGACTTATCCATTCTGGGAAGAATATTTATCACAAAAATGGAAAGCATCTCCACACTGGTCTACCCGGCATATACACTAGGATTTCCTAAGTCAGCAATTAAATCTATTAATCAAGTTAACTTTAACTTTATATGGAGACGAAAAACTCATTATATAAGAAAAGGGAATTTAGTCAAACAGTTTGAAGATGGAGGGTTACAAGCTATAGATTTCGATAGCCTTAACGGTACTTTAAAAATAAATTGGCTCAGGTCTTTCTTGATTAATCAAAATAGCCTATGGTTTCATATTCCAAATAAAATATTTTCCAAAATGGGAGGAGTTAGCTTATTACTTAGAAGAGATTTTGACATTCGGAAATTACCCATAAAACTTTCATCATTTCACCAGCAAGTTTTATTGTACTGGAGACTAATTTATAAACATAATCATAGTCCTCACAATACTCCACTATGGAATTGTCATTATATAAAATCTAGAAACAAATCAATCTTTTTAAAGAATTGGTATGAAAAAGGAATTTGGTCGGTGATGCATTTATTAAATGATAAAGGCATACTATTATCATTTGATGAATTCAAAACTAAATATAACCTGGAAGCAGAGAAAAAAGAATTTCAAAAAATTATTAAAGCTATCCCTCCAAATATTTTACCAATCTTTTTCAAAACCCCATCTGCAGGTCCCCAGAACTACCAAAACTCCTGATAAACAGACAAAATGTTACAGCTAGAACACTTTCAAATTCCAAAATTAGGAAATTATTTACTAATGCTTTGTTCCCCTATAAATCCAATCCAAAGTCTCTCGCATTTATTCTCTCATGATCAAATAAAAAAAAATTAGAACAGATTATATAAAACTTCCAATTCCCCCAAAAGCTAAAGAAGTACACTTCAAAACTTTTTCAGATGTTTATCCTTCAAAAGATTTTCTCAGACACCGATTTGCTTTTGACGATAACAGTTGTTCTTTTTGCGAACGGGAAATTGAGTCAACTGATCACTTATTTTATGATTGTATATACGCAAAAGCTTTGTGGGATGACGTGAATTACTCACTTTTTCCTAGAATCCCAAATTTAATTGATTTTTCAAAATATGACATCATATTTGGAATTCTAGGAAAAGAAAAGAAATTTGAGAGTGTTCTAAATGTAATAATTGTGTTGGGTAAATTCTTCATTCACAAGTGTTGTTTCCTGAAGACAAAACCATCCTTCTTCACTTTTCACAAGGAACTCTGCCTCTACTTCTCATCTGTGAAATTTATGAACAAAAATCAAGACATGGAACTGCATTGTATGTTTAATGAATTGAACTTATCAGAAAACCCCTAGTTTAAATTGATTTTATTTGTCTTTTTATTTTACTTTATTTATGTTTCTTTGTAAAATTTAATTTATTTCTATATGTCCTTTACTTGTATGCTGGTCATCATTCAGTTCTGTAGCCTGTTGTGGCAATATTCAAATTGTTTCTCTATTTGTGAAATGCCATTTATGTTGTATATGTACTTTCTCAATAAAAAAAAAAAGTCTCCGGTTCAACTCAGAACAGAATGAAAATGATCGCTGATTCGCTCATTTTGCTGTCAATCAAAAATGGATTCAGCCTCAGACAGATCATCATGGGGCCAGCCGAGGCCCGCCCACTGCCCCATAGACCCCCAGACACGCAGAGCCTCCGATGGGCGGGACAAAGCCCAGCATTTATCCAATGACTCGTCTCGTTTTGCTGCACTTGTGTCGCTATTGAAGTCAGTGGATGACGGTTTAAAGCACTGTGAAGCTGTGGGTTTGAGTGAGAGGAAATCCGCGTCGTTACCAGTGATAAGAAGCTGATTCTGAACAAAAGTTGAGCGCGTTGTAGCGAAAACGAGACGACAGTAATCTTTGCTAACTTATTTAACAGATCACGTTTCAACATTGCTGTTGAGTGATAAATCTTGTTCCTCGCCCACCAACATGAAGTCAGCCAGAGGCTGATTGTGACATAAAGTCCAGTCACAAAATAATAATGATAATAAAAAAACAATCCGAAACAAATTTAAAACAAAAGAAAATGTGATACTTACAGGCTGTACTGATTGCTGGGGTTGATTCTGTCGCAAAGTCGGAACTGACCCTCTACTGAGTATTAAATGCTGACTGAAGCCAGCGCGAAATCGTGCAAGGTTTGTGAAACAGTCCTCTGTGAAATGTGCAGAGCAAAGAAATAGTCGGCGGTTGTATGTCCTGGGGATGTGGTTAAAAATGAATAAAAGCCACTGATCGCGTACATTACTTTCCGTGGGAAGAATATGGAAAGATCGTAGTCCGCTATGACAGCCTGGGAAGGCACACCTGGAGCTCACCATTGCTCCTCTTCCAGTGGTAGGAATGGGTGGGCACAACCTTATGAATAATTAATTTCAAAGGGGCATGTGTGAAAGGGGGTGGGTGTGTGTGGGGGGGGCTATTGGTGAAAAAGTGACGTAAGTTTTCTCTCAAAAACAGATTGGCCTGTTTTCTAGGAGCAATTCAAAAAAGGAGAATTACTTGAAATAGAGGTTCTGAAACTTGCTGGCACTTCATGTGTTTTCCCCACAGCGGGGAGACTCTGAACTAACACCAAAAACATGAAAAAGATGATTTTGATTCTCTATCCCCTTTAAGCACCAAGACACAGAGTGGGCGGAGCCTGACATCTTGTCAATTTGACAGTGCTTCACTGACTTTGCATCCAAAGAGCCTGTTGTCAGTTTTCCATTTGGGGAAAATATAGATGTGGACTCTATATCATCCAAAGTGGCATCACTCTTCAACCTGGATCCTCACACTGAAAAATGACACTGAGCTCAAATCCAGAGCAACACCTGACATGAACGTCCAAATCTGGACTCTAATGCAAACACAGAGTGTCTGAGCGCCTGATTACGACCGCTCTCAGCTCCTACTGTCCAGACTATCAGAGACCAGCTTCCTCCTCTCAAGGCCAGAAGTCCCACTAAGGTTGGGAACAACCTTTCCAGCTTGAGGTCAGTCCTAGGCCTACTTGTGCTTATTCTTTTCCACCCTGCACATTTACGTCAATGATACATTATTATTGTTAAAACCTGCCAGAATATTGTGTTATTATATTGGTGCACAATATATTGCGTTCCATACGGCTCGGTAGATCTTGATACACTGTCAACTTTAACAGGAGATCTCGGTTCAAAAAAGGTTGGACACCCCTGCTGTAAATTATTAATCATTTTAAGTTTTACTAACCCATCAACACAATTTAAAACTGGTATACAGCTTGAAGGCTGCATTTTAAACACACATTCAAAAGGAGACTCGATGTGGTGGCGTTGATGGTAAACTGAATTTGTCATGTGACCTTGACACATCTCTGCGTCAGACGACTCCAGAGTGTAAAATAAAAAATGTATTTCTTTTTTTGGTGCAGTGATTCAGACTTGAACCTCATGGTGTTTGTTTGGAGCAGCGAGTGAACTCTGACCTCGTCCGGGTTGGTCGGGAACCAGCAGCAGGTGGCAGTAGAAGCTGAACAGCATGGATAAGCGGGTGTGGAACTCGCCCAGGGTGGAGCCCTCGATGAAGGCCTGGAGGCTAGACGCCACCGACAGAAGCTCCGCCTCCTCACCTGGACATCAGGTCGAAAACAAACAAACAAATAAATAGGAACAATGTTTCTCTGCCCTTTGATCTTAAACATGCTCAACATCAGTTCTATGCAACGAGCTTCTACGAACATCGTGGATCAAAGAAACAATCAACTCGCTCAGTAACGTCGCCGGACACATTCTCAGCTCCGGGACATGACTTCAGTCTTTCTGTCTTGTTTACGTTGGCACAGATGCTCATGATGAACTGATAATTAACACCTGCTTTTTACATGTGACTCCTCCCTCAGCTGTGATTGGTGACAGTTTTAACATGTGCAGATTAACAATTAGTATCAAAAGAATAAGGTTACAGTTTCTACTTTTACTTTTTACTTCATTGTATGTTCTGCTCATGCTAACTGAGCGTGTTGTTTTCTGTGCTATTTAATTAGACTGTGGCTGTTCCGCGGTAGCTAACAGTACAGAGAGTGTGAAGCAAGCGCAGGTGACATTTAAATTCAACAACAAAGCTTATATTTGTTACTGGAAGTCGGTTTCCAGCATTAATGTGAAACACAGAGGTTGAGAATGTTTCATAACCTTCAAGTCTGCAGTGAGTTCAGTTTATTTTGAGTAAACAGGACTAGATAACCCCAAACCTAACCCCTACCCTAACCTCAAACCTCTACCCCTAACCTGAACCTAACACCTAACTCCTACCCCCTAACCTAACCCCTACCCTAAACCCTAACCTGAACCTAACCCCTAACTCCTACCCATAACCTAACGCCTAACCTTTACCCCTACCCCCAACCTAACCCCAACACCTAACCCCAACCTAACACCTAACTCCTACCCACTAACCTAACCTAAATCCCTAACCTAACCCCTACCCCTAACCTGGGCCTTACCCCTAACCCCAAAACCCTACTCCGAACCTAACCTAACCCCAAACCCTAACCTAACCCCAAACCTGAACCTAACCTGAACCCCAACACCTAACGTAACACCTAAACCCCACAAAGCCGACCTGTGCAGGGGGACTAAAAACAGTATTAAATCTAGCCAAGCATTTTATGTCATCACAACCCAGATTCCCTCCTGGACAGGGGACTCACCTTTATACCCACAATACAGATGACCAGAGAAGTAAGAAATCAGTTATCATTGGACCTACAAAATTACCACCAGAACCTAAAATTGGTGGAGGATATGGAAGATCCTTTCGATGTGGAGGAGCGGCAAGTCAGTTGAGGTGGCTCGGGCATCTTTTCCGGATGCCCCCTGGACGCCTCGCTGGAGAGGTGTTCCGGGCACGTCCCATTGGGAGGAGGCCCCGGGGAAGACCCAGGACACGCTGGAGGGACTACATCTCTCGGCTGGCTTGGGAACGCCTTGGGGTTCCCCCGGAGGAGCTGGGGGAGGTGTGTGTGGATCGGGAGGTCTGGGCGGCTTTGCTTGAGCTGCTGCCCCCGCGACCCGACTCCGGATAAAGCGGAAGAAAATGGATGGATGGACCTAAAATTGGCAGCTTATTTCCAAACAAGAGGCGATACAACGCAGACCCCCTTCACACCAAAATCATACTGGACACCCACATTACACAAATCACCAAAACAAATCAGACAAATAGTCTTGGCAGACACACGGGCCTTTAAAGGCCTACTGTGGGCACAGAGGGGGTGGGAAAACCTGGACAAGGAGGAAGTCCGGGAACTGCAACAGTTACAGAGAAACAGGAAAATCATTATTAAACAGGCCGACAAAAGCAGTGCCACTGTGACTATGGAGAGATCACAGGGTTTAAGACAACTGAACAACAAGGATCACTACACCTAATTGGACAAACCCATATATTTGGATACGGCAAAGGAAGTGGAACAAATCCTGATAGAAATGAAAAATGAACAGTTCATAAATAAGAAACAACTGGAATATCTAAAAGGTAGTGAAAACCTGGGAGCCAGAAGGTTTGATCTCCTCCCAAAGATACACAAAAATCCAAAGGCCTCGAGCAAACCACATAAGATTCCTCCAGGAAGACCGGTTGTCTTTGAGCGCAGCAGTGAGACATACAGACACCATCTCAATCCAATATCATCAAAACACCCGAGTTATCTGAAGGACACCTATGACTTTCTATCAAAGGTGAAGAACCTGCAGGTTCTCCTGTTCTTACAGGAGCCTTTTTGTTCACAACGGACATACAATGGGGTACTCAGGTCAAAGCAGTTTCAGTCTTTTGTTCATGGTAATGAGTCATTCACGTCATCAGGAGAGTCATTAAGGGCGCCATCAGGGGAGGCTTCCGTCCCATCATTAGGAGGGACAGCTGCCCTGTCATTAGGGGGTGCTAAGTGGAGCACAATAGGTGCTAATTAGAGCTATTGTTTAGTCACTAGCCTGTAGCAGTCGGCCTCTCGGTAGGAGGGGTCTGGTTAGGTTTAAAACTCCAGCTTTTTTTGGCTTCTGTTTTATTCTTTTCTACAAGAGTCAAGACAGAAGTCAGACTACCAGAGCAACAATTTTAGCTGAGGAAGCTTCTGTGATTTGAAGCGAAACGTCCTCACGTCAAGCAACCCAGTCCAGTCGAAGATTCAAGCTTCTCTACTCACAACGGACAGACAGTTTAAACACAAACAATGATATAAAAGTGGGCATGGAGGCCGTCAAATGGTGGCTCTCCAAATACATCCTACAATGACTCGAAATCAACTTAACAAAGAATGACTGACTCAAACGTCAACCTTCAGCTCAAAGGGACAGACATGGGAAAGAAATTTGCTCCCTCATATGCAAATATCTACATGGCCTGGCCTCTGCCCCACTCAAACCACACACATATTTCAGATTTCTGGATGATATCCGGGGGGTATGGACACACTCAAAACAGGAATCTGACAAATTCGCAGAACACCTTAATGTACACGATGCTTCCATAAAAATAAAACACAATACTGATGACACACAGGTGAATTTCCTGGACACAATCACCTTCAAAGACCCAGACTTCCAAAATACACACAACCTACAAACCAAGGTGTACTTCAAGGAGACGGACACACACGCCCTGTTGTACCAAACAAGCTTCCATCCAACAGACACATACAGAGGACTCATTAAATCACAATTACTAAGGTTCTCTGCACCAGCTGATTTTACGGGAGACCACACGGATATTGTTCCGGGCCTTAAAATCCAGGGGGTACTCACACTCCTTTTTGAGACATTTCTACAACCAGGCCACACAAGGGATGACCAGGGGAAAGTCATCCCATTGGTCAGCACATTCTCATTGGCCAGCGTCCAGTTGAAGAGGCACATCGAGGCAAATTTCAAAAAATCCCTCAAGGACACAGTTTAACTCCGCAAACATCACGTGATTTCAGCATACAGGAGAAATCATAACCTTCAAGTCAACTTAGTCAATTCTGCAACACACACAGACAATAGGAATGTTGTTCCTCTCAGTCTCCCAGACAAATAGCAGAGTATAAAATTAATATATGATATGGTAGACAGTAGAATGTGGTCAGTGAGGTCCGTGGTGGTGACGGTGCATCTATCGATCGGTGCATTGATCTGTGTGTTGTGCAAACTGACCAGTGATTCAACACTGATGAGCTTATTAATTTAAAGTACACGTAGTGCATAAGCAGCCCTTGAAGATACGTTCAGTGTTTGTGAGGTGGGTGTCAGGTCGGGGGGGGGGGGCAGCAGGGGAAATGGGGGACCAGCAGGGAGGGAGTTCAGTGCTCTGACAGCCTGGTGAGTCAAACTGTCCCTCAGTCAGCTGGTTCTGACCCGAAGACTCTGCAGTCTCCTCCCTGAAGGTAGCAGCCTGAAGAGGCAGTTTAATGGGTGTGAGGGGGGTGCTACATATGTCCTGGGGGGTACCTGTGATCTTCTCAGCTTCTCTCATGATGAGCTGAAGGGTCCTGCAGCAGGATGCGGTGCAGGCGCTGTACCATACCCCGATGCAGCTTGATAGGATGCTCTCAATCGTGCCCCTGTAGAAGGTGCACATGATGGGGGGCGGGGCCCGAGCTCTTCTTAGTTTGTGGAGGAAGTGGAGGCTTTGGTGAGCTTTCTTGGCCAGTGATATAGTGTTGGTGGTCCAGGAGAGATCCTCTGTAACGAGCACGCCCAGGAACTTGGTGCTGCTCACCCTCACCACAGCAGCACCATCGATGGTCAGAGGGGGTGTCGGGTGTGTGCTCTCCTCAAGTCCACAACCATCTCTTTCATCTTCTCCACATTCAGGGAGAGACTGTTGGGCTCACACCATGAGGTCAAGTGGTTCACCTCGTTACTGTAGTCTCCCTCCCTCCCTCCCTGGAAACATGAGTGCCGTTCATGTACTGTTTTGAGAACGGCATGCATTTGTACAAAGTAAAAAAAAAAAAAAAAAAAGTGTACAGAAAAACAGCACCAAGGGTTACTACATGGCAGTAAGCAACTGAAAGTGAGTCTCAGAACGCAACCACATAACAGCAGAGGAAGGGAGAAGGAGGGGGATTAGGAAATTAAATACATCCACCCTGCAGGCCTGAATGATTCATAACGTGGTTCTGATATGGAGGATGGCCCGTGCACAACACTATCTGCTGTAGCTAAGGTGGGGGTGACCACCCCTGAAAACCTGGAACCCTGACCTTAGCCCCAAGACTTAACCTTAATCCCCCAACCACAGCCCTAACCCTAACCTCAATCCCAAACCCCTAAACAATGACACTAGCCCCCGTCCCTAATCGTACTCCTAGTGTGCCTTTATAGTGGCAACATGACGAGTCGAGAGAAAAAAAAAAAAAAAAAAAAATCAGTCAGGTGACTCCTGGCACCATCTTGGGTTCAAAATAGAGTTGGCTGTTAATGTGTCTGTATGTAATCCAGCTATTTTATTTATTTATTCCCTGAAAATGCCGGGTTTCTGTGCATTTGGAGGCACAAATAGACACAACAAGGGCTTCAAGATGTACAGATTCACTTCAGATATAGAAGAAACATTTGTGAAAATAAAGTCAGCGTGTGGGATGGAAGAGACTTCATCATCAAAGCTTTAAGAGGTAAATTTATTGTTCAGCCTCAGTACAGTAAAACTCACCTAAACCGTCATCGTATAAACCAGATATTCACAGTCACTGGACAAAAAAAGTTCCAAAGTTTTTGTATTGTTTTCCATGTAATAAACACCGTATAATCACAGATTTTGTACAGCTGATTTTTTGGTCACATCAGATAAAATGTCCCGTCCGATTGCAATGTATTTGCATTAAAAATCCCTTACATGTGGGACTGGAGACATTTCCATGATTAAAAATCCAACTCTCTATTTTATTTTATTTTTTTTCCCCACACCGTGTTCAGACCTGCAGCCTGACATGCACCTGTTACATCAGACACAAAGGCTGTGATTTGACACTTTGCTGCTTTGTCTGCCATCATTTTATAATAGTTTTTCTGCAGTGCGCACACATTTTGATAATGGATCAAATACATAAGGCAGAAAAAAAAGTTTCAGAGGAAATTCTGACCCGGCCATTGAATGAGGCGCAGGTCCCAATTCAGGATTCCCCATAGATGTTCGGCGCCTCCTGACTGTAACTAATCCATTACATACATACCACTCACATTGGATAAAATGTCCCGTCCGATCACAATGTAGTTCCATTAAACCCCCGAGCAGTCTGGACGTGCACAGTAACAGAGGTACAAATTAAAGTTCAGCTCTGACACTCACTGATTTGAGGAAAGTGGGACCGGAGTCATTTCTGTGATTAAAAGAAAAAAAAAAAATAAACTACCTTGTTCTTACAGCAATGAAAATCATTGGTCTGAAACAGTATAACAAGCCTCAGTCAATTTTTGATCAGTGCGTGATGAAGCAAGCGGACAGAATTCTTTCTGATCCCTCCCATGTTCTGCGCACGCAATACAAGTTGCTACCATCGGGTCGGCGTTTCAGAGTCCCCCATTGCAGACTGAATAGATATAGGAACTCTTTTGTTCCTATATCAATCATAGCCCTTAACAAATATCATAATAAACACCGCTAACAATCAGGCACATTAGGAAGTTTTAGTATTTGTATGTTTTCTATTGATTTATTTTTATTCTTTATTTATGTATTTATTTATTTGTATTTATTGTTATGAACTGTTTATGTCTTGTTCTGTATCTTTGTATGGGTCATGATTTTTGAGAAGTCCAACACAAATTTCCCCATGGGGACATTAAAAGTATATATCTATCTAAAAGGATTTATAAAGGAAAATCATGAAAATTATCAGGGGTTTATATACATACATACATACATACACACACACACACACACACACATAAATAGTTTTTACAGTGCGCACGCTGATTACAAATGATCAGAAAAGTCCACATCACATTTACAGCACGAAGTCAGTAAAAGAGGAAAATGTTCAGTTTACCTTTGCTTTGGAGGTGATGATTGTAGAAAGAAAAGCTTGTTGAGGGTCAAATTAGTCCAGAATAAAGCAAAATCCAGAGACGGAGAACTTTAAAACTTAAATTAATTCAATAAATCATCATAAATTGTAAATTTATATAAATTTGATAGCTTTATTTTTATATTTATTTTGATAGCACCTCGACCTGGATGTGTTGCTGTATGTGGTTAAATAATTTTAAAAAATGTAGAAAACATTACAGGTTCATTCTGTAGTTCAGTGCAGCTGGAACCAAAATGGCGCCGTGTTCTGAGTTGACGTTACTCTCTGAATAAAGGCACTTTACTTAAACCCCCCCATCTCAGATCCTTCCTAATTCCAACCAGTCCCCACACTCCCACCACGGTGGGCCACTGGATGGGGATGTCATTTTGCCCAACCCTAACCCCACCCCCAACCTAATCCTGACCAGCACAGACTAAAGCTTCATATGTCCTTTATTATACAAAATGTAATAAAGAAATAACATCACTGATTTCCATCAATAGTCAAGATCTTAAACGGATTATAAACACTGCACTTTATACTGGGATGAGGTCTCAGAGAAGACCCAGGAAGAGTTAGAGGACTTAGTCAAAGATAAGGAAGTGTGGGATGAGCTGCTTGATCTACTGTTACCATGGACGAGTGGCAGAAAATGAATACATGAAAGGTAAAATTCCACAATTAAAAAAAAAAAGACAAACCCTGGAAGTGCTGAGCGGTTTGTCAGTGTACCTGAGGCGGCGTGTGTCCTCTGGTCCTGCAGGTTTTTCTCCACCAGCTGGTAGATTGAGAACCAGTGTTGGGTCGACTTTTCAGCGTGGCGCCTCACTGCATTGTCCAGACTGCTCGACCAACAGCTAGCACACAAAGGTGACAGGAATAACAAGACAAGTGCATTTAATACGACAGGCACAAAAACTAAAAGTGTGTTCACAAGAAACGACAGCAGCAAGCGGACACCATGAGATCACTGTTAGAGCAGGCGGACTGCTTGTTAAGAGTGTTTCCCCACTCCGTTTATACAGCAGCTGTATCCGGGAGATACCGCGCTGACTTTGGCCACTGTCGTGTGAGTGTTTTCACTCCCTGCTACACCACCATTTGGGGTTCTAACATGGTGACACCTGGGTGTGAGTGCTTTCCACTTGCTGCCACAGGCTTCCTGTAGAGCCGAGTTAAGTAGTTGGTGGATGGAGTGTGCTTCCCGTGTTTCACCACAGGATTTGGCTGTGCACACACAATAACCTCGACCGCGTTGGTGCACATGTGCAGTAACTTTATGGCCCCTCTGAGACCGGAGGCCGGTCAGAATTTATGCCCATCATGTCTTGGGGCTGGACACTTGAAACAAACACTCAGAAAATGCTTGCTTCAATTGTGTTTCCATACCACTGGCTGAGAGATTGGCCAGACTGGCCAGGTTTGAAGCTGAGATGCCCTCAGCAACACTGGTCTCCAAATCAGGTAAGTGCCCACATGCTGTGGCCCTTACTCCTACAGCAAAGAAGAATAGCCATGACCAGATCTTGGCAGATAAGGTCGACACACTAGCCTCTGAATTTGCTCAGATGAAGTCTTTGCTCCTTATTCTGCAGCCTCCTGCGGTTACTTCTATTCCTCTCAGTTAGCGCCTTCCTGTGAATATAGTAAGGAGGAGCTGACCCCCCCTCAGTACCAGCTATCGTGATGAGGATGCTATCTGAATCAGCATCTGAGTCATTACTTAGTGTGGGCCAAACAGGTCAGTTTGAGGGTGAAGAAGAGGGGGACTGTTCCGCTCTTCCTTCCGTAAGGGAGTCCCACACTTTAGACACAGACTCTCCTCAGGCGTCAGAGTCTGGGCTGTCAGGACACCGACCTGTAAAGGAGGCCATTCAGTTGGCCTGCTCACGGCTTGGTGTTGATGCTCCTCCCACAGAGACTGCTCGTACTACTGACTTTTTTAGGGTCACTCAGAAACCAGTATTCAGTGTCCCACCCTCTTTACTATATACTGAAGAGCTTCAGAGGTGCTGGTCTGATCCTAAAACTTTCACCCGTTTTCCACAGGCCTGCACGGCACTGTGTGCAATGACGGATGTGACACAATATGACTTTGATCACATGACATCAGCTGACAGTGTCGTTAGTAGCCTGGCTGTAGCACCCGCTGATGCTGCCCGACCAGAGGCCCGTTGTCCACGGCCTCAGTGTGGGGTCACCGATGAGCTCCTTACAAAGACACAGTGGCTCAATAATAATAAGTTTCATTTATAAAGCGCTTTACATTGGACAAGCAAATCTCAAAGCGCTACCATAAAAGTACTAGGAATAAAACACAGTGCAAGGATAACACACATTTAAGAATGGGTCATCTAGGGAACTCCCTGTCTCACTTTGCCCTTGCACTCTCACAGTCTCTCCAAGATGCTCATGCTGACAGTGAAACACAGAGCCTGAGTGATGCTTTACTCCAGGCTTTTGCCAACATGTCACTGGAGATTGGCAGGTTGATGTCCACCCTGACCACTGCCAACACCAAGTGTGGTTGGCCCAATCCCCACTGTCTGAGGCATGCACGGGATCACTACGCACCCTGCCTGTCAGCCCAGGCCAGGTTTTCAGGCCTGTGGCCCAACAGGGCTTTGAGCGTGTTGTTCAGGCAAATAAGTCTCTACAGCAATTTGCAAAATTACAAAGAACTCCCAGGTACCAACCAAAGCATGCAACTGACTTCCATCCTGCGAACGGACATACTTCCTGGTGTCAGGGTCAGCATGTCAGCCCTCCCAGCAGTCTACCTTTTGGCCACCTACACATAGACCTCCCAGAAATGCCGCTGGGGCTGTCAGGACCGTCACAACCACCCCATGAAATCATCAAGGGGTCGCAGCAGTCAGGCCTGACACCCAGGACAAGGCCATTGATCATTTTTCCTGGAAACAGCTTGGCCAGTGGCAGGCCGTGGTCTCAGATCGATGGGTGTTTCACATTGGTCAGGGGCTATAATATTCAGTTCAATTATTGTCATCCCCAAGTTCAATGGGGTAAAAGTTAGGGTTGTTATAGACCCAGAGAGGTCTCTTGTTCTCAGGCAGTACTTTTTAGAGCTCCTGAAGAAAGGAGCCATAGAACACGTTCGACTCAATTTATTTTCTGTTCCAAAAAAAAAAAAAAAGAGTGTGTTTTTCATCCTATTCTTGACCTCAGAAATTTAAATCAATATGTACCTGAAACAGGCTTATTCACATTTAATCGGTAAAATGCTCCGCAAGTAAACATCAATATATCAATCGTGACTCACCTTTTTGTGGATTAAAGTCACTAACCAGGACTTTGGTGTCACCAATAAACGAGGCTCGTCCGCTGTGTCCCACCGGAGTTTTTATTTGTTCCTCATTAACGTGGCTTTTCTGAGGGGCAGCCAACCCTCAGAGCCGGACTGGATCATTAATATCTGACACTTCACCACTTCATCAACTGAAGTTAAAGATAATGTCCTCCGTTATGTGAAACGTGACTCCTTCCTTCAAATGCGTGCGGTGTTACTGGTGTCACGTGGCTCATCGACAAGCTGAAGTTACAGCCCCTCGTGTAAAAAAGGAAAGAAAAAAGATATATATCCTTCATGTGTGGTTTTTGTGGAACTTCACTGATTAAGCGCTTTTCTTCCAAGTGACTTGTTTTCTCCTGCTGCCACCCTCCGGGCTCTCTCTCTCTCCCTCTCTCTCTCTCCTACCCCCCCACCCCGGACAGGGAGGAGAAGACCTGTGGCTCATGGCAAGCAGTACACAGAGCGGAGAGGAGTGAAAATTCACACAGTCCCTTCCTCCACAGTCCACGCTGACATTGCTGCTGCTTTGATTAGCGCAGAATGTGATGTTGCTTTGACAGTGAGACTATCATATTTCGGCACCAAAACACGCATGACACCAGGTGTGCGCACATGTGTGGTTAAATTTTCCAAATGATGGAAATCTGTCTTAGTGACGGAGAACTTTAACCCATGGTAGCCAGGTAGTCGCCCAATGTTACCCATCTAATCACCATGTCACCATGTCACATCGACGGATAAATTTGTAGATTAGCCGTTTTACGTTAGTCAATGATTTTCATGGGCATAGTTGCCTCGTCTGTAGCAGGCTAAAAACTTTAGTCGGGTAAATGCTTTGTGCAATGACTAATGTTAAAAGATTAAACAACTAAGTGAGTTTAGTTGACTAAACAAAATCAGACTGCTTCATGAACCAGGCCCTGGACAGCTAATTTTCAGGACAAACTTGTAATTCTCATAATTTCTCTGGCTAAACTCCAAACTGTGAGATCTGGAACTCTTGTGATGGATTTTAGACCTTGAGGTGTCTTACTTGAGCTCCAGTTTACGCCACTGGATGATGAGCTGTGTAACTGGTTCCAGTTCTTTCCTCAGTGAGACGGAGCGGCTGGCATTATTCTCCCAGTCCTGACGAGCAGAGAACAGATAACAGATCTCAGGCCTGAAGAAACCAGGAGATCAACGACTGATGCACTTTTTGATCAGATGATGAACTGATGTCAGCAGGGCTACGTGCATCTCTGCAGTGTAAACGTGCACGATGCTATGCGAGCGGTCTTCACGCTCACCTGTGCTTTGCTGAGTAGGATCTGCAGGCCGTTGAGGAACTTGGCCAGGGGACTGTTCAGACTGAAAGCTAAGATTCTGTCCATCACAACAGTCAGCTGGAAAAAATAAATAAGATTTCAAAGCAGGTCAGTCACACGTTCTGAAGGCGGTCTATGGTGGTCTGTGGCGTCTGACAGACCGCCCTCACTTGTTTATACTCTATTTAGCATCATGCATCTGTCTCAACCCAGTGAGACGACCGGTGGTGTCCTGGAAGCGCTGGTTAATGTCTCAGATATAAAGATGCAGTCTACCTGTACCAGGGCCGGGTGCTCAGGCCACTCCTCCAGCCGCTGGTTGATGGCTCCGCCCAGCCGCTCCAGAACAGGAAGACAGAGACGGGCCTCGCTCATGTGGGGCTGCTGGTAGAAGTCATAAGGTCCTTCTGAGCTGATGGTCAGACCGCTAGGCCCGCCTGAGCCCAGCACGGTGTTCTGCAGCAGGGTGGAGAGCAGCATTTCACTTCCTGTTAGCTGCTGGTCCAGATCAGCGTCTGAAGGACAAAGAGGACCGTCTGCTGTGTGTCTGTGTGACTCTACAGAACAGACTGTCTTAGGTTAACATGTGAGACACGCACCAATGAGATGATAGAAGTGTGACATCACCGGGGCTGCGACCTGGTAAGAGGAGACCAGGGCCCGGATGTGTTCTTTGATGTGATTGGCCGGTGCCGTGCCTCGATACCAAAGCGAGCGGGCGAATCCCAGACACAGACGCTGGTGCACGTGGACCACCGCGTTCATACCTGCTGCTGACAGGGAGCCGGTCTCTCCGGACGCCTCACAGGCCTGCGTGTCCTGATCCTCAGGCCCGGAATCCGCCTGCGTCTCCAGGCTCGGCTGCGAGACGATGTCTGCAAAGTCCTGAGTTTAGAAAACAAAAAGAATTCAGGAGCCACACTGACATTTAAATGGACGTCTGCAGCACGGACAGTTGACATTCCTCATTCCCACGTTTACGAAGGTGACGGGAAAACGTCCAACCCGAGGCAGACGCTCAGAAATATGAAACCGGTGTGACGTAACTAAATCAGATCCAAACTGTGGCTGAGCAGGACAGACTGAAGCAGGTTAGTCCTGTTGTCTGATCGCGTTCATGCTGCAGCAGCATGTCGTCTGCATTTCTGCTACCAAAAAAACACGAAGATGAAACGTTTCTGTGTAGGCTCTCAGTTGTCCAGGTGGTTTCCATAGTAGAGAAGCTTGAATCTTCGACTGGACTGGGTTGCTTGACGCGAGGACGCTTCTGTGATTTGAAGCGAAACGTCCTCGCGTCAAGCAACCCAGTCCGAAACAAGAGACGAAACATCAAATTAATCTGTGGAAATATCCACATTAAAATGGTCAAGCTCTAGAACTGATCAATGTTCTTTTGTTTGTTTTTAAAACCTGTAACAAAACAAAGTTTTATTTAAAAAAAGTGCAATTATCAGCCCAACGTTAGAGTGAAAGTATCCTTCAAACACGACGTCATGTGATGCAACAACATGCAAAGGTACACTGAAATCCATAAAGTGGTCTGTGAGGACAGAGACACATCCAGAGACAGAGTGACAAAGACAGAGACAGAGAGACACAGACAGAGACAGTGAGACACATCCAGAGACACAGACAGACAGACAGACACATCCAGAGACAGACAGACATCCAGAGACAGACAGTGAGACACATCCAGAGACAGAGACACATCCAGGGATATGATGATATATTTGGACATTTGATTGAACTCGTCTGATGAGGGTTCAGTTTTTACCTGACTGAACTGGGGGAAACGGCGCCTGAACTCTCGCTCTTCCTGCTGGTCTTCGCTCAGGCCCGAGCCGTGCGGCTGGGAGCGGCCACGGTACAAGCTGGACTCCAGCTGCTCTCGCTCTCTCCTGTGCCGCTCCCGCTCGTCCCACTCGTTCACCAGAGCCTGCAGAGCGTCACAGTCGTGAAATTAAGGCACAGATGAGTGGCTCTAGTTCCAAAGTACCGACTGTGCGTGCACACTGTGAGGACGGGAAAATGCTCTCACCTGACAGATGTGCCTGAAGAGGCCGCGTGCATCGTCGCTGAACTCTCCCGCGGTCAGTGCGTGGCAGTGCACGTACAGCAGGGCATTCTGCAGCAGCACGGAACTATGCGGGGCCACGTGCTCGGGGTCACCAGGGGGCAGAAGCTTCCCCAGACTGTGCACAATGTCCATACAGGCCCTGGAGCACAGGAAGTCAGCCCGGGCCAGGTGTGATGGCAAACCTGGAGAAAGGGACGGGAAGGCAAGCAGGCAGGACACCAGCTTGGACAGGTCTGGAACAGGCGTAAGTGAGGCGGCCACCTGGGACGCCACCAACCTCATACCGTGCCGAAGCTGGAAGATGCCGGTACGAAGCGGCCCGACCACATCGGGGTACATAGGGTACTCCTCCACCATCCTCTGGCAGAAGCGCTGCTGTGAATTCTGCCACACTGCTTCCTCCTTCAGCACACCCTGGGCAGCCAACCTGGACTTAGAGGAGGAACTGTGCGGGACCTTCAGCAGGCGGGACAGCAGGTCTTCCACCACCGATGTCTGGCCGATGCTGCACAGGTAGTGCTGGAGCTCCTGGAAGAGCTGGCCGTACTGCGCTTCATGTGGGCGACAGGCCTGCTTCCTGCAGAGCTCAGCTATCTGCTCTTTCACCTGCTGCATACGGATCCACAGGTACCTACAGGCCCAGAACACACAGGACGCCTTTGGAACCCTGTAAGTCTCCCCAAAAACTCTAGCCTATGGAAACGGTAAAGGTTGGACAAAAATCCTATCACCTGCCCATGTCAGTTACTCATTTCAAGAAAGAGAGATAACAGGAACGTAATGTGTCCTAATTATAGGCATATGTTTAAGTTAAACTGGTGAGTGTTTGTCTTTAATGTCCCAGTCCTAAAAATCTGGCTGCGCCTTTAAATGGACTGCATTTATATCGCACTTTTCCATCTGCATCAGACACTCAAAGCGCTTTACAATAATGCCTTACATTCACCCCATTGTGAGGCTGCTGCCATACAGAGTGCTCACTACAAACCGGGAGCAACCAGGGGATTAAAGACATTGCCCAAGGGCCCTTAGTGATTTTCCGGTCAAAATGGGATTTGAACAGAGGATCCTCTGGTCTAAAACCCAATGCGCAACCACTAGATCATCACCTCCCCTGCCTTTCTATAATTTCCCTAAATGACCAGTTAAACATTAACATAACAGCCAATAGCTACTTTTTATGTAAACATTTTGTGGCTTCCTGTCATCCTCTGCAGATAATGTAGCAACACTCCCTCTGTGCTCTGAGCTTTTCTATCTCCTGTTTACACTCCCATTTCAGTTGCGTGTGCATGTGTCATACTCAAGATTCACCATACAGCTGCTGAATTTTTCCAAGATGATGGATGGGAGTTCCTTTCCAGAAATTCTTCCAAAAACCACATTTGGTGGCTGAAAATGCCTCCAACCAAGAATGTGGACAGACCAGAATCTACAAATGTCTGGTCTTTCCCCCAGAGCAGTTACATCTGTTAAAAAGCTCGAACTGGTGCTCGTCCTGCTCTAAACAGAGGAGGGAGGGGGAAGGAGTGCCCAAAGAGGGGCGCTTTGTTGTCTTGAAATTTGGATCTCGTGCAACATCTAATGGCAGGGGGGGAAAAAAAAACCCCAAAAAAACAGTTATTGCACTTAAATCAGTTCCTATTAGGATTGGGCATTTGGACAATTCCATCATCTATGGCTGATCGATATCACAGAGTGCAGCTACCATCGCAATGCCATGACCCCCCACCATACTAAGCAACTAAATCCAACTTTCCCTGGTAGAACATCAACAGATGTTTATTTGTTGGCCTTGGGAATTTCCCTGGAAATCAAACTGAGCACTGATGAATACGTAAGCAGGATCAGCCAGAGACGGCACAAAGGAAACACAGCAGAGAGTCTTTATGTGAAACTGCTGAGAGTCACTGAGACTGTTCCAGGGGAGATCCCAGGCTGCTGACATCATGATGTTCTAATAAAGTAGACCTCACCCAAACCTGGTTCCTAGAATTTGGGTTGTACTGTATATTTATTGTAACATGTCAGACAGCTGTGCTCATTCACAGTTACAAGATGCTGAAATTTAACCAGATGCTAACCGCCACTATGACACCGTGACGTCATTCCGCTAAATCCCTGCAAGTCGCTGGTTCAAGCCCCTGACTGGACAGAAAGCTGGTATCAGCAAGGTGAAACGACACCAATCTTCTACCGTCGCTTTATTACGTGAAGCACCTTTGAGCAAGGTTCCAAAAGCCACACTTCTGTGTTTTAAGCCTCTTCAGGTGTGACTCTGAATGTGTGAATTGAGAAACGGAGCTTTCAGAAATGTGAACGGAGTCATTTGCGTTGGCAGGTTCTCACCGAACCCGAGGGTGCTGGAAGCCATCGGTGGTGCTGCTCTCCCCCAGCTCTGTTCCAGTTAGCAGCTGAGACGACAGACTTCTTCCTCTCCACTCCTCCTGCAGCAAAGCCAGCTGGAAGACAAACCATGACGTTACTTCATCAAGTCTCATTTCTCACGTCAACACACACACGCCTGCTAACTACATACCATTAGCATGCTAGTGCTGATGGTTAACCATAACTAACCATCTGCTGTCTTTGTTGGAACTACATCTGTTTGAACATTTGGACTGTGGCGTTCCTCATGGGTCCAAGCAGATGACACACAGACGTTGTACGTGGTGAAAGTGTATAGTTTTACAAATCCTGTTATGGGACACCAGTCCAACAGCAGTTACTTGCCCAGCCAAAGCTGGGTCTCATTTACACGTGGCTGGACTGAGACAATGCACATTAAGTTCCTTGTCCAAAGACACAAACAGGTAGGTAGACAGATAAACTCTAGATAAAAAATGAGGTGGGCTTCATAGATAATTGGCAAAGCTTCTGGGGAAAACCTGGTCTTGTTAGGAGAGACGGCATCCATCCCACTTTGGATGGAGCAGCTCTCATTTCTAGAAATCTGGCCAATTTTATTAAACCCTCCAAACCGTGACTATCCAGGGTTGGGACCAGGAAGCAGAGTTGTAGTCTTAAACACCTCTCTGCAGCTTCTCTCCCCCTGCCATCCCCCCAATACCCCATCCCCGTAGAGATGGTGCCTGCTCCCAGACCACCAATAACCAGCAAAAATCTATTTAAGCATAAAAATTAAAAAAAAAATTATATAGCACCTTCAACTGCACCACAGACTAAAACAGTTAAATGTGGTCTATTAAACATTAGGTCTCTCTCTTCTAAGTCCCTGTTAGTAAATGATATAATAATTGATCAACATATTGTTCTATTTCATTCCTCCTGACTGCCAGAGGGCCGTGCTTTAGCACCTGGATAACTACATGTGCGCAGCACAGAGGTCAAGAATATATACCAACAAAGTCACACCATTGAATGTGACCTGGGTGACGTCACTGGTTGTCTTTATACTGGTTGTCTTTAGACGCACCCAGCGCTCGCTTCTTTTCTACATTCTCGCATTCTTAGAGGTTGAGAACGCATTTAGCTGCGATTGCCGCTCTCGCTTGTAGCCTCGCAACCCACCTTCGGTTGGAGCTACGTGCACTGCACACGTCCTCCAGAGGCTGCGAGACACGGCTTCACCGTTTTTTGTATTCTTTGACGCCTGTCGTGAGTACACCTTCCTAAACGCCGGGTGCGTGCCTTGCCGCTGCCCTGCTGGATATTTTCCTCTGTGCACATTAGCTGTGTTGTTTCAATGAAAGCTGGCTATTTGTTTAGTTGTGTCGCTAGCCCTGTTAACTATACTCAACAAAAATATAAACGCAACACTTTTGGTTTTGCTCCCATTTTGCATGAGATTAACTCAAAGATCTAAAACTTTTTCCACATACACAATATCACCATTTCACTCAAATATTGTTCACAAACCAGTCTAAATCTGTGATAGTGAGCACATCTCCTTTGCTGAGATAATCCATCCCACCTCACAGGTGTGCCATATCAAGATGCTGATTAGACACCATGATTAGTGCACAGGTGTGCCTTAGACTGCCCACAATAAAAGGCCACTCTGAAAGGTGCAGTTTTATCACACAGCACAATGCCACAGATGTCGCAAGATTTGAGGGAGCGTGCAATTGGCATGCTGACAGCAGGAATGTCAACCAGAGCTGTTGCTCGTGTATTGAATGTTCATTTCTCTACCATAAGCCGTCTCCAAAGGCGTTTCAGAGAATTTGGCAGTACATCCAACCAGCCTCACAACCGCAGACCACGTGTAACCACACCAGCCCAGGACCTCCACATCCAGCATGTTCACCTCCAAGATCGTCTGAGACCAGCCACTCGGACAGCTGCTGAAACAATCGGTTTGCATAACCAAAGAATTTCTGCACAAACTGTCAGAAACTGTCTCAGGGAAGCTCATCTGCATGCTCGTCGTCCTCATCTGGGTCTCGACCTGACTCCAGTTCGTCGTTGTAACCGATTTGAGTGGGCAAATGCTCACATTCGCTGCCGTTTGGCACGTTGGAGAGGTGTTCTCTTCACGGATGATGCGAAGGAGATGTGTTGCACTGCATGAGGCAAATGGTGGTCACACCAGATACTGACTGGTTTCCCCCCCCCCAGTAAAACAAAACTGCACCTTTCAGAGTGGCCTTTTATTGTGGGCAGTCTAAGGCACACCTGTGCACTAATCATGGTGTCTAATCAGCATCTTGATATGGCACACCTGTGAGGTGGGATGGATTATCTCAGCAAAGGAGAAGTGCTCACTATCACAGATTTAGACTGGTTTGTGAACAATATTTGAGAGAAATGGTGATATTGTATATGTGGAAAAAGTTTTAGATCTTTGAGTTCATCTCATACAAAATGGGAGCAAAACCAAAAGTGTTGCGTTTATATTTTTGTTGAGTGTACGTGGTAGTGTGTGTATCAGAACAGGTATAGTGTACTGTGTTGAGCTTGCCGTGAGTGTTTTCCACTCCTTGACGTACTTTGTCTGCACTGCCGCCATTTGCTAAGTTTAACAGCTCCGCTAGCAGCTAGTGTTGTCGTTGTTGCTCTAAGTGACTTAGCACTTGGGCTGTGAGTTTTTTCAGCTGTGTGCATCGTGTTATTACTGTGGCTGTGAGTGTTTCACGCTCCAGGCCTTGTATTAGCTTTTACACTGAGTGTTTCAAGCTCCGTGCCTCGTGTCGAGTCTGCGGCTGGAGTGCTTCACGCTCCGTGCCTCGTGTCGAGTCTGCGGCTGGAGTGCTTCACGCTCCGTGCCTCGTGTCGAGTCTGCGACTGGAGTGCTTCACGCTCAGTGCCTCGTGTCGAGTCTGTGGCTGGAGTGCTTCACGCTCCGTGCCTCGTGTCGAGTCTGTGGCTGTGAGTGCTTCACGCTCCGTGCCTCGTGTCAAGCCGACGGCTGTGAGTGCTTCACGCTCCGTGCCTCGTGTCGAGTCTGCGGCTGTGAGTGCTTCACGCTCCGTGCCTCGTGTCGAGTCTGCGGCTGTGAGTGCTTCACGCTCCGTGCCTCGTGTTACTATTTACACTGCGTGTGATTCACGCTTTGTCTTTCCATTTGTAACCATCAGGGCTTGCGTTAGCCATCTGCACGCAGTCCACAATGTTGACAGGGCCTTTGTTGCATGGCTGTAGTACCTGTTTGGCTCCCTTGAGCCCAGATGATGGACATATGTTTTGCCCCTCCTGTCTTGGGATCGGACACCTGAGGGAAGCCCTGACTGGCGATGCCTGCCTTAATTGTGCCAGCATGCCACTGGCAGAGAGATCTGCTAGACTTGCGGCATTGGAAAGTGGAATATCTAGTGCGACGTTGGCCTCCAGCCCCAGGAAGGACCCAAAGCGCCGTAACCGCCCACATGCAGGAGCCCCTTCTGCTAAGAAGGTTACTCATGACTATGCTTTGGCTGAAAAGGTCGAAACGTTGACTTCTCAGTTTGCTCAGATTAAGTCCTTGCTTCTGAATCTACAGCCTAAGGATGCAGTGACAGTTCCTGCTGTCCCTAATGAGGCTGATCAGACCAATGTAGTTACTCAGCAGGAGGACGATGTCGTGTCTATTGCTGCAACTGATTCCTTGTACATGACAAGTGATATAAACTGTGTGGAGGATGAGGATGAGAGGAGTCTTTCTCCAAGCCATTCATTAGTGGGCTCTCATACCTCCGAGGCAGAGTCCATGCCGCAAACCGAACCTGGACTATCCTTTGTCAAGCAAGCTGTTCAGTTGGCTTTATCCAGGCTTGGGGTCGACAATCCCCCTGAGGAAACCACCGCTTCAAGTGCCTTTTTCAAAGTCACTCAGAAGCCTGAGTTCAACGTTCCAGTTTCACAACCATATATCGAGGAGCTACACCGATGTTGGGCGGACCCCAAATCATTGATCCATCTATCACAGGACTGCAGAGCCCTTAGCTCTATGTGTGATTCAGCGCAGTATGGTCTGAACCATATGCCCGCCGTTGACAGCATTATTGCAAACCTGGTTGTGGCTCCAGCTGATGCTGCTCGGCCGGATGCCCGATGCCCACGCCCTCAGTGTAGGGTCACTGATGACCTCCTCACCAAAAGCTATGACATAGCTGCTCGCATCGGTCGCCTAGGCAACTCACTGTCCCATTTAGCCCTTGCCCTCTCAAAGTCTTTGAGGGAGGCAGAGGTTGATGATGCTACGCAAAGTCTTAGTGATGCCTCACTCCAAACCTTTGCTTATATGTCCAGAGAGCTTGGCAGACTGATGTCAACCCTTACCATCACTAGACGTCAGGTGTGGCTTGCGCAGTCCCCCCTTTCCGAATCCTGCAGAGGCACACTCCGTTCGCTGCCAGTTCTTCCAGGCCAAGTATTTGGACCTGCGGCCCAACAAACTTTAGAGCGTGCTATCGAGGCTAGTAAATCTCGGCAACAGTTTGTTGACCTACACCGGTCTTCCAAACCTCAGCCAGTCAGACGTGCTACAGCTTTTCACTCTACATCCAGGGTTCCGCCGACTCCCAGAGCTGCACGTGCTTTTGCAGTTGAGGGCCAGCTCTCCCAGCAGTCTGCCTTTCGTGAGCCTACGGGCAGACCCCCGAGAACTGAACGGTTTCGCAGAGCTTCCAGTAGTCGCACCCAGAGGTCCTTGAATGTTTATGTTGCTGCAATCTCTGCCCGGCACGTCTACGTTGATGGCCGGTCAGTGGGTTCACACATCTTAGTGTGTCGTTTTTTGAAAGGTGCTCTACGTTTGCGGCCTCCAAGGCTTGCACGCGTACCTTCATGGGACCTTCCTCTAGTCCTGGAAGGCTTAAGCTTATCCCCTTTCGAACCAGTTGAAAGTGCTGATCTTAAATGGGTGTCAGTGAAGACTGCTTTCTACTTGCACTGTCTTCGGCTAAGCAGGTGGGAGAGCTCCATGCCCTCTCAGTCGCTGGGGACTGTTTGCGATGGAATTCTGACGGATCTGGGGTTATGCTGTGGCCTAATACGTCCTTTTTACCCAAGAGAATTTCAACTTTTCATGTTAACCAGCCAGTTTCCTTGGCTGTGTATGTCCCGCATTCTGATCCAGGATTATCTGTTTCAGGTTCCCTGTGTCCTGTCCGAATGTTGAAGCAGTACATTAGTGTGACTGCCAGGATCCGGAAAACAGATGCCCTGTTTGTGTGTTACGGTGATCACAAAAGAGGCTGTGCTGTCTCAAAGCAGCGACTCTCGCATTGGGTCGTGGATGTCATTTTACAAGTATACAGGTCCAGAGGTCTTCAGCCTCCTAAGGTTACGTGCCATTCCACCAGAGGGGTGTCCACCTCCTGGGCTGCACTGAGAGGCGTCCCTTTGAGTGATATTTGTGCTGCTGCTACGTGGGCTTCGTCCTGTACCTTCGCCCGCTATTACAGACTGAATGTGGACGCTCCTCCTGCGGTGACTTCGGCGGTGTTGTCTGCCTCCACTCCCCACTGCTGATGCGAGGTGAGTGTGACTCTTCGTGACCTTGTTGGTATTAAGTCATCCAGGTGCTAAAGCACCGCCCTCTGGCGGTCAGGAGGAATGAAATAGAACCAGAGTTACTAATGTAACTACGGTTCTATGAATTCCGGATGACCGCCAGAGTTGCTTGTCACTCAGAGTCTTGCGAGTTCATTCCGAAAAGAAGCGAGCGCTGGATGCGTCTGGTATATAAAGACAACCAGTGACGTCACCCAGGTCACATTCAATGGTGTGACTTTGTTGGTATATATTCTCGACCTCTGTGCTGCGCACATGTAGTTATCCAGGTGCTAAAGCACCGCCCTCTGGCGGTCATCCGGAATTCATAGAACCGTAGTTACATTCGTAACTCTCGATTTATTCTGCCTTACAGAAACCTGGTTACAGCAGGATTAATATGTTAGTTTAAATGAGTCAACACCCCCGAGTCACACTAACTGCCAGAATGCTCGTAGCACGGGCCGAGGGGGAGGATTATCAGCAATCTTCCATTCCAGCTTATTAATTAAACAAAAACCCAGACAGAGCTTTAATTAATTTGAAAGCTTGACTCTTAGTCTTGTCCATCCAAATTGGAAGTCTCAAAAACCAGTTTTAGTTGTTGTTATCTATCGTCCACCTGGTCATTACTGTGAGTTTCTCTGTGAATTTTCGGACCTTTTGTCTGACTTAGTGCTTAGCTCAGATAAGATAATTATAGTGGGTGATTTTAACATCCACATAGATGCTGAGAATGACAGCCTCAACACTGCATTTAATCTATTGTTAGACTCGATTGGCTTTGCTCAAAATGTAAATGAGTCCACCCACCACTTTAATCATACTTTAGATCTTGTTCTGACTTATGGTATGGAAATTGAAGACTTAACAGTATTCCCTGAAAACCCCCTTCTGTCTGATCATTTCTTAACATTTACATTTACACTGATGGACTACCCAGCAGTGGGGAATAAGTTTCATTACAGTAGAAGTCTTTTAGAAAGCGCTGTAACTAGGTTTAAGGATATGATTCCTTCTTTGTTATGTTCTCCAATGCCATATGCCAACACAGGGCAGAGTAGCTACCTAAACTGTAAGTGAGATAGATTATCTCGTCAATAGTTTTACATCCTCATTGAGGACAACTTTGGATGCTGTAGCTCCTCTGAAAAAGAGAGCCTTAAATCAGAAGTGCCTGACTCCGTGGTATAACTCACAAACTCGCAGCTTAAAGTAGATAACCCGTAAGTTGGAGAGGAAATGGCGTCTCACTAATTTAGAAGATCTTCACTTAGCCTGGAAAAAGAGTCTGTTGCTCTATAAAAAAGCCCTCCGTAAAGCTAGGACATCTTACTACTCATCACTAATTGAAGAAAATAAGAACAACCCCAGGTTTCTTTTCAACACTGTAGCCAGGCTGACAAAGAGTCAGAGCTCTATTGAGCCGAGTATTCCTTTAACTTTAACTAGTAATGACTTCATGACTTTCTTTGCTAATAAAATTTTAACTATTAGAGAAAAAATTACTCATAACCATCCCCATTCCTACCAGGCTGCTCAAGGAAGCCCTACCATTAATTAATGCTTCGATCTTAAATATGATCAATCTATCTTTATTAGTTGGCTATGTACCACAGGCTTTTAAGGTGGCAGTAATTAAACCATTACTTAAAAAGCCATCACTTGACCCAGCTATCTTAGCTAATTATAGGCCAATCTCCAACCTTCCTTTTCTCTCAAAGATTCTTGAAAGGGTAGTTGTAAAACAGCTAACTGATCATCTGCAGAGGAATGGTCTATTTGAAGAGTTTCAGTCAGGTTTCAGAATTCATCATAGTACAGAAACAGCATTAGTGAAGGTTACAAATGATCTTCTTATGGCCTCAGACAGTGGACTCATCTCTGTGCTTGTTCTGTTAGACCTCAGTGCTGCTTTTGATACTGTTGACCATAAAATTTTATTACAGAGATTAGAGCATGCCATAGGTATTAAAGGCACTGCGCTGCGGTGGTTTGAATCATATTTATCTAATAGATTACAATTTGTTCATGTAAATGGGGAATCTTCTTCACAGACTAAGGTTAATTATGGAGTTCCACAAGGTTCTGTGCTAGGACCAATTTTATTCACTTTATACATGCTTCCCTTAGGCAGTATTATTAGACAGCATTGCTTAAATTTTCATTGTTACGCAGATGATACCCAGCTTTATCTATTCATGAAGCCAGAGGACACACACCAATTAGCTAACCTGCAGGAATGTCTTACAGACATAAAGACATGGATGACCTCTAATTTCCTGCTTTTAAACTCAGATAAAACTGACGTTATTGTACTTGGCCCCACAAATCTTAGAAACATGGTGTCTAACCAGATCCTTACTCTGGATAGCATTACCCTGACCTCTAGTAATACTGTGAGAAATCTTGGAGTCATTTTTGATCAGGATATGTCCTTCAATGCGCATATTAAACAAATATGTAGGACTGCTTTTTTGCATTTGCGCAATATCTCTAAAATCAGAAAGGTCTTGTGTCAGAGTGATGCTGAAAAACTAATTCATGCATTTATTTCCTCTAGGCTGGACTATTGTAATTCATTATTATCAGGTTGTCCTAAAAGTTCCCTGAAAAGCCTTCAGTTAATTCAAAATGCTGCAGCTAGAGTACTGACGGGGACTAGAAGGAGAGAGCATATCTCACCCATATTGGCCTCTCTTCATTGGCTTCCTGTTAATTCTAGAATAGAATTTAAAATTCTTCTTCTTACTTATAAGGTTTTGAATAATCAGGTCCCATCTTATCTTAGGGACCTCATAGTACCATATCACCCCAATAGAGCGCTTTGCTCTCAGACTGCAGGCTTACTTGTAGTTCCTAGGGTTTGTAAGAGTAGAATGGGAGGCAGAGCCTTCAGCTTTCAGGCTCCTCTCCTGTGGAACCAGCTCCCAATTCAGATCAGGGAGACAGACACCCTCTCTACTTTTAAGATTAGGCTTAAAACTTTCCTTTTTGCTAAAGCTTATAGTTAGGGCTGGATCAGGTGACCCTGAACCATCCTTAGTTATGCTGCTATAGACAGACTGCTGGGGGGTTCCCATGATGCACTGAGTGTTTCTTTCTCTTTTTGCTCTGTATGCACCACTCTGCATTTAATCATTAGTGATTGATCTCTGCTCCCCTCCACAGCATGTCTTTTTCCTGGTTCTCTCCCTCAGCCCCAACCAGTCCCAGCAGAAGACTGCCCCTCCCTGAGCCTGGTTCTGCTGGAGGTTTCTTCCTGTTAAAAGGGAGTTTTTCCTTCCCACTGTCGCCAAGTGCTTGCTCACAGGGGGTCATTTTGACCGTTGGGGTTTTTCCGTAATTATTGTATGGCTTTGCCTTGCAATGTGGAGTGCCTTGGGGCGACTGTTTGTTGTGATTTGGCGCTATATAAATAAAATTGATTTGATCTCACAGAGGAGAAATTTATGTTACGTCAGCTCTTAAGAAAACACACAAGGTGGGTGCAAGTAGAGGAAAATGTTCATCGAACAGTGTGTGCAAGGATAAGCAATAATAATAATACTTGTAATACTCTAGTAACATAAGAAATGAGGTAGAAATAGAATATGTATATATGGGCTCGAGGGGATTTGAACTCAGTTCTACATATTGGCAGGCCAACTCCTTAGCCACTCAGCTATGTGCTCTTTCAAACTTGTACACACATTCACTTATCTTGGCACTGGTGTTCATGTCTCGGAATCCTCAGTATTCGAGACTAGGAGATGACAGATGATCTTATGGAGTCATGCGGTCAAAGGTCAGAGGTGTTTGGTGATGCTTATATCGTTGCAGGAGAATGAAGCAATCAAAGCAATTAGGTTCCTGGTGCTTCCTATCTGGCTGTCAGACTTGGTCTTAAGTGACCTAAGGTGATGACCGGACGTCCTTCATACCCGGTCCCTTTGGAGGATTCTTGGGTACCACTGGAATGACTCATTTTGGCCATGTGTCATGAACTCGCACATAACTGCCTGAGTGTTGAGGTCCTCAGTCAATGGAGAAGACCGGGTTCATGGACATGTTTCACCTGGCCACGGCAAAGACCGCTACATGGTCGATTTAAAGAGGTGGGGACAGACTGGTTGTCTGTCTGGGTGGCTGCCAATCAATGCCCAAGGTGGTTCTGCGTTCTCATGGATGTGAGGACGCGTGACACCAGCACACTGACTTAGTATCACTACACTGACTACAGTCTGTTCTGGAGCTGATTTTAAGGAGTTGCTTGGCTTTAGGTTCTTGACATCACTGGCACTGATGCATCTTGCTGACCCTTTCCATCTCTGCATTCCTGTCAGATCACCTACAGTTGTGGCTAAAAACCCTCAAACTCAACTTTTCCTGCTGCATGCTTTGCATTTCATCAAACAGTGTTTGTGTTCAGTCAGAAGAACAACTTTATTTTCCAGAACATTCTTCAACCTGGTTTGCTTAGTAGGAGCTTCTGAATGAGTCATTGGAATAATTCAAGTTTAAGTGGTGAAACGTTAGATGTATTTAAGAATTTAAGTATAGAAACAGTGTCTTCTTGTATGTATCAGTTAAAAAAATCCCAGAGCTAATCCAAGGCTTCCAAAGCTACACTGTATGTCCATAAGTCAGGTTCCTCCTGAGAAACCATCTGAAAAAGATTCTAACATTCAGGATTGATCACGTTCATGATAGACTTTGGGAATGCTCACCTCCTGCTGAGCATACTTCAGTTTGAAGGCCCTCTTCACAGCTGGATCAAAGATGGTCTGTGGTGTCCAGACTCTGAGCTGCAACAAGCCCATATTGACCCAGAATACTCCTGAGTGGGTCAGCAGGTTGGTGCCTTGGACCTTGCATTGGACATACTGCTGCAGGCAGTTGATGCAGACCTCCAGGAGGCCATCAGGGAGCTGGTTAGGAGGAAGGAAGTCTCTGAAAATGGTTTGGATCTCCTGGGCAGCTATCAGGGGATCGGCGTCCTCTACCAGGCTCTCGCAGCTCTCCATGAAGCCCTCCTGCAGGCTGGGCGGCATCAGGTCGGCCATGCTCTGAAGCTGCCTGCGAAGAACGGCACCCTGAAGCCTGAAGTCTGTTCCCCTGTGGATACATGCAGGGAGACAGCAAGTCCAGTAAAGACAATTCTGAGTGGAGGGCGTTGAAGTAAATATAAACTCAAGTCTTTACTGTCACTCTACCCATCCAACAAAACAATGTTTAAAATTTGAGACACATTCAGCACACAAGTCTGGGTACCAAGTCTACATCTACTGTGGTCTAGCATGTAACCAGGAAGCGTTAATCTAATGGACATGTTCATGCTTCCCAGTCTGAGTGGATGAATGCACTCAGCAAACACTTGGACTTACAGGGACAGTTGCAGACATACTGTTGTGATCCACCTCTTGTCCTCTTGTCCTGTTTGTTAAATGTTGTTGCTTTTGGTTACTAGACCTTTGTTTTATACTTTTTTTTGCGTTCTGCTTTGATTTTCTGTGACTGACGTGGTTGAGGTGTCCTTTTGTTCATTCTCAGGTTTAAGTTATACTTCCACTGTGTCTGTGTGTTTGTAGGTAATCATCAATCATCACACCCACCTCATCTATTCATTACATGCCACTATTTAAGTTTATCACTGTTCTCACTTGGTTTACTGGATTATTTTGGTTCCTGTGTTCGTACATCCTAGTGTATTTCCTTGTCTTCCTCAACTCCCTCTCCCTGCCTTGGAGTATTAGACTCCTCCCAGTTTTTTGGAGTGGACTGCATTGATTGGTTAATAAATCTTGACCTGACCTCTTGTGTGCTGCAATTTGGCTTCAGTGTATATAAATGATGACACATACTGACTGAAACACTGCAAATGCCTACAGACGGATGACAGCAGGCACAGGGGTCTTAAAACGAGAACATATGAACTCTCCTCATGATTATCAGCCGCCTCGACACACTGCCTCTGCTGTGGCGCGCACACACACACGCACACACACACTCTCCCCTAAAAGCTCCTCAATGGCTCTTGCTGAACTCGGCAGTGTGTCAGCAAGATGCCACAGAGCAGAATGAACTGCTGGGTCACGCTGCTCTTCTATTCCTGCTCCGAGAAGAAACACTTCTCTAATTTAAAATAATTAAATTTCTCTAATTTCAAAATATCAAATGACACAGGTCTTATTTAGGTGCCATATAAAACAAATAATTAAAGTTTTCCATTTGTGCAATGGAAAGAACATTTTTATTTGTCGAAAGAGGTTAAAAAAAACCTCATCTGTGACAGCAGATTGGACAGATACCTGGTTCTTGCTGAAGGTGAGCACTTTTGAAATCACTGTACATTATGGCATTTTTCCTGCTCTGAAACTGTTGAAATTAAGCATTTGTGGAGGTTTTCTCAGCGATTTTACACATTATGCATTTTTCAGCCTTTAATATTAGAGAGACAGGAAAAAAGCAACTGGAGACAGGGACAGACATGCAGCAGAGCCTTGCCCCGGCCTGGATTTGAACCTGGTGACACTAAACTGTATTCTGAGGCATGTGGTGCACGTCTTAACCCCCTCAGCTCCACAAACTCAGCATCATCAGAGCTACCTGAACTGGGCCATGGCGGCGATGGTCATGTTGTCCCACAGCACCTCGGTCACGTCCTGCAGCTGCTGGATCCTCTCCTTCCACTCGCCCAGGGTCACACGGGACACAGACAGAAGCGCCGCCGCAGAGGGTTCCCATCTGCCTCCGGAGTCACTGAGCACACCCAGCACGCAGTGTGACCACGTTGCCTTACTGAGCAAAGCCGGACCCTGAAATCAACACGGACCCGATCAGAGACAAAAACTCCGAACTTATTAAGCTCCTTTCAGCGACTTCAGAGATTTCCATGAGTGATACCGTGTTATCTGCTCCAAGGTGAAGTCTGGACGCCAGCTGGACCTCTGGGCTAAGGGGGTCCCACTGCAGCCAGCGGTCAGGGTCTGAGGTGATGCTGCCTGTCCACAGGGCGGAAAAAGCCTCCGACAGCAAGTCGCACCACACGAACTGCAGCTCCTCAGCCGGCTGTAGACACCAGCAGCACGTTCACACTTTAACACGACAGCAAACAATCTGTACCTCAGCCAAAGATAAGAAAGCCAGGTCTGAGAAGAAAGCCAGGTCTGTCACCTTCCATGGTCCTGATTTTCAAAACAGGCAGTTCTGATTGCAAACTGAGTCACTGCATGCTCCGCCTCTTTAGACCCCCAATGAACAGAAAGTACCACCCCGAGGCAGCAGGGACCCACTCATCATCATCATTAGGGGAGGTGATGGTCTAGTGGTTAAGGTGTTGGGTTTGAGTCCAGAATATCATGGGTTCAAATCCCCACCTGACTGGAAAATCACTAAGGGCAATTGCGCAAGGTCTTTAATCCCCTATTGCTCCCGGTGTGTAGTGAGCACTAACCCTAACTCTAACCCTTGTATGGCAGCACCCTGACATCGGGTGAATGTGAGGCATAATTGTAAAGCGCTTTGAGCGTCTGATGGAGATGGAAAAGCGCTATATAAACGCAGTCCATTTACTCATCTTCAACCGCTTCTCTGGGTTCGGGTCACAGGGCCAACAGCTCCAGCAGGGGACCCCAGACTTCCCTTTCAGGGACACATTGACCACCTCTGACTGGGGGATCCCGAGGCGTTCCCAGGCCAGTGTGGAGATATAATCTCTCCACCTAGTCCTGGATCTTCCTCTGGGTTTCCTCCCAGATGGACGTGCCTGGAACACCTCCCTAGGGAGGCGCCCAGGAGGCATCCTTACCAGATGCCCGAACCACCTCACCTTTCAATGTGAAGGAACAGTGACTCTACTCCAAGCTCCCCACAGATGACCGAACTTCTCAACCTATCTCTAAGGGGGACACCAGCAACCCTCCTGAGGAAGCCCATTTCGGCCACTTGTACCCGCGATCTAGTTCTTTCAGTCATGACCCAACCCTCATGACCACAGGTGAGAGTAGGAACGAAGATTGACCAGTAGATCGTCACAACAGTAGGGTAGAACGAATGCAATACCGCCCCTGCTGCACCGATTCTCCAGCCAATCTCACGCTCCATTGTCCCCTCACTCATAAACAAGACCCAGATGTACTTGAACTCCTTCACTTGGGGCAAGGCCGTATTCCCTACCTGTAGTAGGCAATCCATCAGTTTCCTGCTGAGAACCATGGCCTCAGATTTAGAGGTGCTGACCTTCATCCCAGCTGGTTCACACTCGACTGCGAACCGATTCAGTGAGTGTTGGAGGTCACAGGCTGATGAAGCCAACAGGACCACATCACGATGAGACCCTGAGCCTACCAAACCGGAAACCCTCCTCCCCTCAACTATGACTCGATATCCTGTCCATGAATATCACAAACAGGATTGGTGACAAGGGGCAGTGGTGGCCAACCCCCACTGGAAACGAGTCCGACTTACTGCTGAGCACCGGAACACAGCTCTTGCTTTGCGAGTACAGCGATTGGATGGCCCTGAGAAGGGACCCCCTCACTCCATACTCGGGCAGCACCTCCCACAGTATCTCTTGAGGTACCCGATCATACACCTTCTCCAAGTCCACAAAACACAAGTAGACTGGATGGACATACTCCCAGGCACCCTCCAGGATCCTTGTGAGAGTAAAGAGCTGGTCGGTTGTTACAAGACCAGGACGGAACCCGCATTGTTGCCCTTTAATCAGAGGTTCGACGATCAGCCGAACCCTCCTTTCCAGCAATCTGGAGTAGACTTTACCAGGGAGGCTGAGTAGTGTGATGTCCCTGTAGTTGGCACACACTCTCTGGTCGCCCTTTTTAAATATGGGGACCACCACCCCAGTTTGCCACTCCTTAGACACTGTCCCAGACCTCAACGCAACGTTGAAGAGACGTCTTCATCCAAGACAGTCCCTCCACATCCAGAGCCTTCAGCATTTCTGGACAGATCTCATCAACCCCCAGGACCTTGCCACTGCGGAGCTGTTTGACTGCCTCAGTGACTTCCACCAGTGAAACTGATGAAAATCCTCCATCAGCTTCCAGCTCTGCCCCTACTATAGAGGGCGCTCTGGTCTGATGCAGGAGTTCCTCAAAGTGTTCCTTCCAGCGCCGGATTACATCCTCAGTTGAGGTCAACAGAGTCCCGTCCTTACTATACAGATTGATCTAGTTATCTAGACTACGATGTTTCCCAGTGTAATCTTTACGTGCCTTAACTAAAGCACTCCTTCTGCTGAATCACCTCTAAATTATTTACACATTATTCACTTTGCGTGTTTTTAGGAATCCGCTAGCTTAGCGTAGCTACTAGCTCTTAGCCGATTTAGCATGGCGGCTTCTCCTGTCTCTCCCGCACTTTTCTGCTCTGGGTGTGAAATGTTTAGTTATTCCTCGGCCTCCTTTAGCAGTAATGGTACTTGTAATAAGTGTAGCTTATTCGTAGCTTTGGAGGCCAGGCTGGGCGAATTGGAGACTCGGCTCCGCACCGTGGAAAATTCTACAGCTAGCCAGGCCCCTGTAGTCGGTGCGGACCAAGGTAGCTTAGCCGCCGTTAGTTACCCCCTGGCAGATCCCGAGCAGCCGGGAAAGCAGGCTGACTGGGTGACTGTGAGGAGGAAGCCCTAAACAGAAGCCCCGTGTACACCGCCAACCCGTTCACATCTCTAACCGTTTTTCCCCACTCGACGACACACCCGCCGAGGATCAAACTCTGGTTATTGGCGACTCTGTTTTGCGAAATGTGAAGTTAGCGACACCAGCAACCATAGTCAATTGTCTTCCGGGGGCCAGAGCAGGCGACATTGAAGGAAATTTGAAACTGCTGGCTAAGGCTAAGCGTAAATTTGGTAAGATTGTAATTCACGTCGGCAGTAATGACAGCCGGTTACGCCAATCGGAGGTCACTAAAATTAACATTAAATCGGTGTGTAACTTTGCAAAAACAATGTTTTTTTCTCTGGGCCCCTCCCCAATCAGACCGGGAGTGACATGTTTAGCCGCATGTTCTCCTTGAATTGCTGGCTGTCTGAGTGGTGTCCAAAAAATGAGGTGGGCTTCATAGATAATTGGCAAAGCTTCTGGGGAAAACCTGGTCTTGTTAGGAGAGACGGCATCCATCCCACTTTGGATGGAGCAGCTCTCATTTCTAGAAATCTGGCCAATTTTCTTAAATCCTCCAAACCGTGACTATCCAGGGTTGGGACCAGGAAGCAGAGTTGTAGTCTTACACACCTCTCTGCAGCTTCTCTCCCCCTGCCATCCCCTCATTACCCCATCCCCGTAGAGACGGTGCCTGCTCCCAGACTACCAATAACCAACAAAAATCTATTTAAGCATAAAAATTCAAAAAGAAAAAATAATATAGCACCTTCAACTGCACCACAGACTAAAACAGTTAAATGTGGTCTATTAAACATTAGGTCTCTCTCTTCTAAGTCCCTGTTGGTAAATGATATAATAATTGATCAACATATTGATTTATTCTGCCTTACAGAAACCTGGTTACAGCAGGATGAATATGTTAGTTTAAATGAGTCAACACCCCCGAGTCACACTAACTGTCAGAATGCTCGTAGCACGGGCCGGGGCGGAGGATTAGCAGCAATCTTCCATTCCAGCTTATTAATTAATCAAAAACCCAGACAGAGCTTTAATTCATTTGAAAGCTTGTCTCTTAGTCTTGTCCATCCAAATTGGAAGTCCCAAAAACCAGTTTTATTTGTTATTATCTATCGTCCACCTGGTCGTTACTGTGAGTTTCTCTGTGAATTTTCAGACCTTTTGTCTGACTTGGTGCTTAGCTCAGATAAGATAATTATAGTGGGCGATTTTAACATCCACACAGATGCTGAGAATGACAGCCTCAACACTGCATTTAATCTATTATTAGACTCTATTGGCTTTGCTCAAAAAGTAAATGAGTCCACCCACCACTTTAATCATATCTTAGATCTTGTTCTGACTTATGGTATGGAAATAGAAGACTTAACAGTATTCCCTGAAAACTCCCTTCTGTCTGATCATTTCTTAATAACATTTACATTTACTCTGATGGACTACCCAGCAGTGGGGAATAAGTTTCATTACACTAGAAGTCTTTCAGAAAGCGCTGTAACTAGGTTTAAGGATATGATTCCTTCTTTATGTTCTCTAATGCCATATACCAACACAGTGCAGAGTAGCTACCTAAACTCTGTAAGTGAGAGAGTATCTCGTCAATAGTTTTACATCCTCATTGAAGACAACTTGGATGCTGTAGCTCCTCTAAAAAAGAGAGCTTTAAATCAGAAGTGCCTGACTCCGTGGTATAACTCACAAACTCGTAGCTTAAAGCAGATAACCCATAAGTTGGAGAGGAAATGGCGTCTCACTAATTTAGAAGATCTTCACTTAGCCTGGAAAAAGAGTCTGTTGCTCTATAAAAAAGCCCTCCGTAAAGCTAGGACATCTTTCTACTCATCACTAATTGAAGAAAATAAGAACAACCCCAGGTTTCTTTTCAGCACTGTAGCCAGGCTGACAAAGAGTCAGAGCTCTATTGAGCTGAGTATTCCATTAACTTTAACTAGTAATGACTTCATGACTTTCTTTGCTAATAAAATTTTAACTATTAGAGAAAAAATTACTCATAACCATCCCAAAGACGTATCGTTATCTTTGGCTGCTTTCAGTGATGCCGGTATTTGGTTAGACTCTTTCTCTCAGATTGTTCTGTCTGAGTTATTTTCATTAGTTACTTCATCCAAACCATCAACATGTTTATTAGACCCCATTCCTACCATTAATTAATGCTTCGATCTTAAATATGATCAATCTATCTTTGTTAGTTGGTTATGTACCACAGGCTTTTAAGGTGGCAGTAATTAAACCATTACTTAAAAAGCCATCACTTGACCCAGCTATCTTAGCTAATTATAGGCCAATCTCCAACCTTCCTTTTCTCTCAAAAATTCTTGAAAGGGTAGTTGTAAAACAGCTAACTGATCATCTGCAGAGGAATGGTCTATTTGAAGAGTTTCAGTCAGGTTTTAGAATTCATCATAGTACAGAAACAGCATTAGTGAAGGTTACAAATGATCTTCTTATGGCCTCGGACAGTGGACTCATCTCTGTGCTTGTTCTGTTAGACCTCAGTGCTGCTTTTGATACTGTTGACCATAAAATTTTATTACAGAGATTAGAGCATGCCATAGGTATTAAAGGCACTGCGCTGCGGTGGTTTGAATCATATTTGTCTAATAGATTACAATTTGTTCATGTAAATGGGGAATCTTCTTTACAGACTAAAGTTAATTATGGAGTTCCACAAGGTTCTGTGCTAGGACCAATTTTATTCACTTTATACATGCTTCCCTTAGGCAGTATTATTAGACAGCATTGCTTAAATTTTCATTGTTACGCAGATGATACCCAGCTTTATCTATCCATGAAGCCAGAGGACACACACCAATTAGCTAAACTGCAGGATTGTCTTACAGACATAAAGACATGGATGACCTCTAATTTCCTGCTTTTAAACTCAGATAAAACTGAAGTTATTGTACTTGGCCCCACAAATCTTAGAAACATGGTGTCTAACCAGATCCTTACTCTGGATGGCATTACCCTGACCTCTAGTAATACTGTGAGAAATCTTGGAGTCATTTTTGATCAGGATATGTAATTCAAAGCGCATATTAAACAAATATGTAGGACTGCTTTTTTGCATTTACGCAATATCTCTAAAATCAGAAAGGTATTGTCTCAGAGTGATGCTGAAAAACTAATTCATGCATTTATTTCCTCTAGGCTGGACTATTGTAATTCATTATTATCAGGTTGTCCTAAAAGTTCCCTAAAAAGCCTTCAGTTAATTCAAAATGCTGCAGCTAGAGTACTGACGGGGACTAGAAGGAGAGAGCATATCTCACCCATATTGGCCTCTCTTCATTGGCTTCCTGTTAATTCTAGAATAGAATTTAAACTTCTTATTCTTACTTATAAGGTTTTGAATAATCAGGTCCCATCTTATCTTAGGGACCTCGTAGTACCATATCACTCCAATAGAGCGCTTCGCTCTCAGACTGCAGGCTTACTTGTAGTTCCTAGGGTTTGTAAGAGTAGAATGGGAGGCAGAGCCTTCAGCTTTCAGGCTCCTCTCCTGTGGAACCAGCTCCCAATTCAGATCAGGGAGACAGACACCCTCTCTACTTTTAAGAATAGGCTTAAAACTTTCCTTTTTGCTAAAGCTTATAGTTAGGGCTGGATCAGGTGACCCTGAACCATCCCTTAGTTATGCTGCTATAGACGTAGACTGCTGGGGGTTCCCATGATGCACTGTTTCTTTCTCTTTTTGCTCTGTATGCACCACTCTGCATTTAATCATTAGTGATTGATCTCTGCTCCCCTCCACAGCATGTCTTTTTCCTGGTTCTCTCCCTCAGCCACAACCAGTCCCAGCAGAAGACTGCCCCTCCCTGAGCCTGGTTCTGCTGGAGGTTTCTTCCTGTTAAAAGGGAGTTTTTCCTTCCCACTGTAGCCAAGTGCTTGCTCACAGGGGGTCGTTTTGACCGTTGGGGTTTTACATAATTATTGTATGGCCTTGCCTTACAATATAAAGCGCCTTGCGGCAACTGTTTGTTGTGATTTGGCGCTATATAAAAAATTGATTGATTGATTGACTATAGACAGCTTGGATGGTTCCCCGTTTTCCCCTTCTGAGGTGCCTCACGATCCGCCAGAAGCACCTTGGTGCTGACCGAAGGTCCTTCTCCATGGTTGCTCCGAACTCCTCCCAGGCAGCAGGGACCCCAGAAAACAAAAAACAAACCCTGATACAGGCTCTGGACCCACTGCTGCCTGTTTGGATCAGGTCTGGGTTCGCTGGTGTGATACTAGTTCTGCACAGTTTCTGCCCTGATTTTGTCAATTGTTACTGAATAGACAGTGGGACTCTGTATGAAGTAGGCGGGCGGTGAAAACGTTTGCTGACCTTGTCACTGCTGAGCAGGAACCACAGCGGCTGCAGCTGACTGACGTTCATCGGCGTCGACTGCAGGCAGTAACGAAGATGTCTGGAGAGTTCTCGCCGTAAGCCGTCCTCAGACTCCTGGTCGCTGTGAATGACCAGAAACATTCAGAACATGCAAGCTGGCGTTTGAGTAGGTGGGATCGAGTCAGAGGCGTTACCCTGGTGACAGCGCCAGCTGCAGCAGGTCGGCGCTGAGTCGCAGATGGTTGAGAACGGCCAGTTCCTCCATCAGAGGCCAGAGCTGAGCCCGGCCACGGAGCTGCTGCAGGGCCGCTCTGCACAGCTGGGTCCCGTCTCTGGACTCGTCAGACGGGCTGCAGATGTCCAGGAGCCCCCGAGACATCATGTGACCCTGCTGCTGCTCCACACAGGACACCAGCCTCTCCAAGACCCCTGACGTGGAAACAGTCAGATAAATGACGCAAGATCCAAACGCAAACTGTCAGACAACCCAGGGGACTTTTTTTTTTTTTTTTTTTTTTAACAGAAGAGGTTTAAAGTCTGAAACATCCAGACATCAGGAGGAATAAAAGCTGAAAACGTGTGTCAGCTGACCGGACGTCTGAGGATCCAGCTGGTTGTTGGTGAGCAGCACGAGACCCCAGGCTTCCAGGAGACTCTCCTTGAGGTCCAGTCCGAGTCCAGAACCCTGAAGTCGCACCAGGTCCTGCCTCCACTGTCCGCTGGTGCTGTCCAGCCTCAGACTGCTCACATCAAGAGCTTTGCTCAACAGCCTGAGGCGGGACGCGCACTCGGCCACCGACTCCAGCTGAAGAACAAACAACACGTGGACTCACATGGTGGGAAATTAAAGAAAAAAACTGATTCTGACCTCCTGCCAAAAATCTAAACTTCTGTTGCACCACTGGATTAAAAACATCCATGTTCGTATCTGCAGCAACGAGTTAAATGAAGCCAGAAAATATAGCCAGAGAAACATTTGGAAATGTGCACATGCTGTGAAAAAAAAGCCTGGTTCTTCTGAAAGACGTGCACAGACAGTGTCGGTTCTCCTCACATTCACCACTGGTGTCACCACCAGATACAGTCAGGTCCAGAAGTATCTGACCGTGCAAGGAGGAGACAAAGTGAGGGAAGCCACCCAGACAGCGCTGAAGGCGTTCCAGACTTCTGTGGCTCAGAAGAGCAAATTCTGACTTTGTGTCAGCAGTTCTACAGCTTCAGCGTGGAACAGAGAAGGATTTTAAGAGGACAGTTCAAATCCAGGCTCCAGGCTCCCATGTGCCTTCTGGCAAACTGCAGCTGAAACATCACAACATTTTTAGAAAATCTAACATCTGAAGGACTAATGTTTTATTAGATTACGAACAATAAAGGAAAGATTGGCAGGGATGTGCTGGAAAACATGTCATGTTACTGGAACAATGAACATTCTTGAAATAATCTTGAAAATCATTTCAATCCATGATGAGTCAACATTGTTTGGAAAAAGCAAAAGTTGGGGTAGAGCAACTTTTCTCCGAGTTGCAGAGTAATTTTTCCTCATCTGAGATCAGAAATTCCAGTTTCCTGGTGACCACCAAGTGTGGGATGAGCCCTGGTTCCTTAAATCAGGTTCTAGTGCTCAGTACAGTTTCTTCACCTTGAAAGGAAGAGCTTTGCCCAAAGTCTTCTGAATCCCCTTCAAAGCCGCTGCCACAGATGTGGGAGTAGACAGAACCGCCTGGATGGCTGCAGAGACTGCCTGCAGCTCCTGTTGTCCTCTGGAGAACAGAACAACCAGCATGCAGAAAATCAGCACACAAACCCAAAAATCAAAAGACAATGTGCAAAACAGAAACAAGCTGCTGCAATCAGTGTGAACAGAATGTTACTGCAGCAACAGTAAGCAAAAGAAACCGGTCTATTTTTTAAGGTAGGGAACCCTTCCAATTAGGAACCCATCAAATTGTTAAACTGTAGTAAACAGGTGTGCACATAACTGGTGCTTATGTGCTGCAGAAAACACATTTCCTACAGCCTGTTGGCAGTAGTTCACTACATGTTATCTATTTTAAGCAGAGGTGGAACAAACTCACCATCAAGTCACGAATCAACAAGTCTCAAGTCAGCTTGCAAACAATTGGTGGTCATTATGACTTGAGACTCGACTTGGGACTTGCTGATTCATGACTTAAGACTGACTGATGGTGAGTTCGTCACACCTCTGATTTTAAGCACACGAGCACCAGTTATGTGCACACCTGGTAATAAAAATAAGAATCTCTGATACTGAAGAGGAAAAACAGAACTGCCTGCAGCTGACACACACACACACACACACACACACACACACACACACACACACACACACACACACACACACACACACACACACACACACACACACACACACACACACACACACACACACACACACACACACACCAGATTAAAACCTAAAGTCAAACTCTTATGACTGTTCATTCATCGAGCCCCAGACAGAAAAAGACGTTGTGCCTTGAACTTTCATTGTGCAACGTTTGAGTTTCACAATCTGTGTGTATAGTTTATTCTTCATTATTTTACTTATTTTATTTTTGTTTACCTGAACCGGATTGAAAATTGATTGAAAACCAAACTGAAATCTCAGGTTTTAAACAACGACGCAGTGAATTAGTTCATGTTCTATTTCATTCCTCCTGACCGCCAGAGGGCGATGCTTTAGCACCTGGATAACTACATGTGCGCAGCACAGAGGTCGAGAATATATACCAACAAAGTCACACCATTGAATGTGACCTGGGTGACGTCACTGGTTGTCTTTATATACCAGATGCACCCAGCGCTCGCTTCTTTTCTACATTCTCGCATTCTTAGAGGTTGAGAACACATTTAGCTGTGATTGCCGCTCTCGCTTGTAGCCTCGCAACCCACCTTCGGTTGGAGCTACGTGCACTGCACACGTCCTCCAGAGGCTGCGAGACACGGCTTCACCGTTTTTTTTGTATTCTTTGACGCGTGTCGTGAGTACACCTTCCTAAACGCCGGGTGCGCGCCTTGCCGCTGCCCTGCTGGATATTTTCCTCTGTGCACATTAGCTGTGTTGTTTCGATGAAAGCTGGCTATTTGTTTAGTTGTATCGCTAACCCCGTTAACTACGTGGTAGTGTGTGTATCAGAACCGGTATAGTGTACTGTGTTGGGCTTGCCGTGAGTGTTTTCCACTCCTTGAAGTACTTTGTCTGCACTGCCGCCATTTGCTAAGGTTAACAGCTCCGCTAGCAGCTAGTGTTGTCGTCGTTGCTCTAAGTGACTTAGCACTTGGGCTGTGAGTTTTTTCGGCTGTGTGCATCGTGTTATTACTGTGGCTTTGAGTGTTTCACTCTCCGGGCCTTGTATTAGCTTTTACACTGTGAGTGTTTCAAGCTCCGTGCCTCGTGCCGAGTCTGCGGCTGTGAGTGTTTCAAGCTCCGTGCCTCGTGCCGAGTCTGCGGCTGTGAGTGCTTCACGCTCCGTGCCTCGTGTCGAGTCTGCGGCTGTGAGTGCTTCACGCTCCGTGCCTCGTGTCGAGTCTGCGGCTGGAGTGCTTCACGCTCCGTGCCTCGTGTCAAGCCGACGGCTGTGAGTGCTTCACGCTCCGTGCCTCGTGTCGACGGCTGTGAGTGCTTCACGCTCCGTGCCTCGTGTCGACGGCTGTGAGTGCTTCACGCTCCGTGCCTCGTGTCGACGGCTGTGAGTGCTTCACGCTCCGTGCCTCGTGTCGACGGCTGTGAGTGCTTCACGCTCCGTGCCTCGTGTCGACGGCTGTGAGTGCTTCACGCTCCGTGCCTCGTGTCGACGGCTGTGAGTGCTTCACGCTCCGTGCCTCGTGTTACTATTTACACTGCGTGTGATTCACGCTTTGTCTTTCCATTTGTAACCATCAGGGCTTGCGTTAGCCATCTGCATGCAGTCCACAATGTTGACAGGGCCTTTGTTGCATGGCTGTAGTACCTGTTTGGCTCCCTTGAGCCCAGATGATGGACATATGTTTTGCCCCTCCTGTCTTGGGATCGGACACCTGAGGGAAGCCCTGACTGGCGATGCCTGCCTTAATTGTGCCAGCATGCCACTGGCAGAGAGATCTGCTAGACTTGCGGCATTGGAAAGTGGAATATCTAGTGCGACTTTGGCCTCCAGCCCCAGGAAGGACCCAAAGCGCCGTAAACGCCCACATGCAGGAGCCCCTTCTGCTAAGAAGGTTACTCATGACCATGCTTTGGCTGAAAAGGTCGAAACGTTGACTTCTGAGTTTGCTCAGATTAAGTCCTTGCTTCTGAATCTACAGCCTAAGGATGCAGTGACAGTTCCTGCTGTCCCTAATGAGGCTGATCAGACCAATGTAGTTACTCAGCAGGAGGACGATGTCGTGTCTATTGCTGCAACTGATTCCTTGTACATGACAAGTGATATAAACTGTGTGGAGGATGAGGATGAGAGGAGTCTTTCTCCAAGCCATTCATTAGTGGGCTCTCATACCTCCGAGGCAGAGTCCATGCCGCAAACCGAACCTGGACTATCCTTTGTCAAGCAAGCTGTTCAGTTGGCTTTATCCAGGCTTGGGGTCGGCAATCTCCCTGCGGAAACCACCGCTTCAAGTGCCTTTTTCAAAGTCACTCAGAAGCCTGAGTTCAACGTTCCAAAGTCTGAGGGAGGCAGAGGTTGATGATGCTACGCAAAGTCTTAGTGATGCCTCACTCCAAACCTTTGCTTATATGTCCAGAGAGCTTGGCAGACTGATGTCAACCCTTACCATCACGAGACGTCAGGTGTGGCTTGCGCAGTCCCCCCTTTCCGAATCCTGCAGAGGCACACTCCGTTCGCTGCCAGTTCTTCCAGGCCAAGTATTTGGACCTGCGGCCCAACAAACTTTAGAGCGTGCTGTCGAGGCTAGTAAATCTCGGCAACAGTTTGTTGACCTACACCGGTCTTCCAGACCTCAGCCAGTCAGACGTGCTACAGCTTTTCACTCTACATCCAGGCTTCCGCCGACTCCCAGAGCTGCACGTGCTTTTGCAGTTGAGGGCCAGCTCTCCCAGCAGCCTGCCTTTTGTGAGCCTATGGGCAGACCCCCGAGAACTGAACGGTTTCGCAGAGCTTCCAGTAATCGCACCCAGAGGTCCTCAGGGATGCAAGGCAGAGGTGGTCGGGTCTGACTGCCAATGTTTGGCCCCCAGCCGTTTTTCACGAAATCAACTCAGCCACTGGGAGGCTCAAGTTCAAGACCCATGGGTCATTTCAACCTTGTTCGAAGGTTACAGAATTCAGTTCGAATGTCGTCCTCCAAAGTTCAATGGGGTGAGGATGACTGTTGTTTCCAACTCGGTGCAGTCTGCTGCCCTACAACGGGAGATTTTGGAACTCCTGGAGAAGGGGGCCATAGAGCCAGTTCACAGATCAGACCAGCTCAGGGGGTTCTATTCAATTTACTTCCTTGTTCCAAAGAAGGATGGTGGCTTTCGTCCTATCCTCCATCTCCGACGTCTGAATCGTTATATCAAAGTGCTGCAGTTTCACATGCTCCGCACAGTAGACGTCCTTCAAACTAACACCAGGAGACTGGTTCACAAGTGTTGACTTAAAAGACGCCTATTTCCATGTGCCAGTGGCGCCTCATCAGAGGCAGTTTCTCCGCTTTGCTTTCGAAGGTCAGGCATACCAGTTCAGGGTGCTTCATTTCGGCCTCTCTCTTGCCCCTCGTACATTTACCAGATGTATGGCTGTAGCACTAGCCCCACTGCAAGCTCTTGGATTAAGAATCCTACCCTACTTAGACGATTGGCTTGTCTGCGCTCCGACTCAGGAGCAGGCGCACAACGACACAGCTCTTTTACTGAACCATGTCTCTCATTTAGGACTCACAGTGAACTTTGCAAAGAGTTCTGTTGTTCCCAGTCAACAAACGACCTTCATCGGCATTGCCATCAACTCCCTGACTATGACTGCATCGCCATCCTCGCAGAGAGTGGACGATGTAATTCGCCTCGTCTCACACATTCAACGGGCTGTGACGCTGCCTTTTGGTTTGCTGCTCCGGTTGATGGGCAAATTGACTGCAATGTGGCTAGTGGTACCTTTGGGACTTCTGTTCTTACGTCCCCTACAGATTTGGATCAACAACCTAGGCCTCAACTCGAAGTTGCATCAGCACAGGCTTGTACGACTCTCCAACCAGTGCCTTCTGCACCTCAAACCCTGGGGGAACGTGGACTTCATCTGCAAGGGTGTCCCTCTAGGCTCTGTTCCTTCTCGCCGAGAGGTGGTTGTTACAGATGCATCACTCAAAGGTTGGGGGGACGTGTGGAATCACAGGATGGTGAGGGGTGTCTGGAGTCCCCAGGAAAGACTCAAACACATAAACGTGCTGGAGCTTCGCGCTGTGCGACTGGCTCTCAAGCATTTCCTCCCAGCCCTGAGAGGAAGACATGTTCTTGTCCGGTTGGACAACACGTCAACAGTCTATCACATAAACCATCAGGGGGGCACCAGGTCCAATCACTCATTGGCAAAAACTCAGAAGCTTCTCTTATGGGCGTTGCCTCGCCTTCAGAGTGTCAGAGCAGTTCATCTGCCCAGTGTACAGAACAGCGCAGTGGATTTACTCTCCAGACAGAAACCACCACCGGGAGAGTGGAGACTGAACCCGATTGTGGTCCAAATGATCTGGCAGAAATATGGTGCAGCAGAAGTGGACCTTTTTGCTTCAAGCACCTCGACCCATTGCCCACGATGGTACTCCCTCTTGGAACCAGACAGCCGGCTGGGGCAGGATGCATTGGCTCACCCGTGGCCGGATTGCCTCCTTTATGCCTTCCCTCCTCTCCCGCTGCTGATGTTGACACTGCACAGGATAGATCAGAGCAGCCACAGGGTGCTGCTGGTTGCTCCATTCTGGCCTGGGAGAATTTGGTTTCCCATGATTTACAAACTCCTCGAGGGAGAACCTTGGGCTCTCCCGGAGAGGAAGGATTTATTGTCACAGCTACAGGGGAGGATTTGGCACCCTCACCCAGAACGCCTTCAAGTGTATGTGTGGCTGTTGAGGGGCCAGACTCCTTGTTAAGTTCTTGTGACCAGGCTGTTGTTCAGACTATCCTTAATTCACGTGCTACTTCTACCAGGGCTTTGTATGACAACAGATGGAAGCTGTTTGCGCGGTGGTGTGAGAAACAAAAGTTAGACCCGGAGGATTGCCCTGTGCCTATTCTCCTCAAATATTTACAAGAACTGCTGGAGAAAGGACTTTCTGTCGCTACCTTGAAGGTTTATGTTGCTGCAATCTCTGCCCGGCACGTCTACGTTGATGGCCGGTCAGTGGGTTCACACCTCTTAGTGTCGTTTTTTGAAAGGTCTCCAAGGCTTGCACACGTACCTTCATGGGACCTTCCTCTAGTCCTGGAAGGTTTAAGCTTATCCCGTTTCGAACCAGTTGAAAGTGCTGATCTTAAATGGGTGTCAGTGAAGACTGCCTTTCTACTTGCACTGTCTTTGGCTAAGCAGGTGGGAGAGCTCCATGCCCTCTCAGTCGCTGGGGACTGTTTGCGATGGAATTCTGACGGATCTGGGGTTACGCTGTGGCCTAATCCGTCCTTTTTACCCAAGAGAATTTCAACTTTTCATGTTAACCAGCCAGTTTCCTTGGCTGTGTATGTCCCGCATTCTGATCCAGGATTATCTGTTTCAGGTTCCCTGTGTCCTGTCCGAATGTTGAAGCAGTACATTAGCGCGACTGCCGGGATCCGGAAAACAGATGCCCTGTTTGTGTGTTACGGTGATCACAAAAGAGGCTGTGCTGTCTCAAAGCAGCGACTCTCGCATTGGGTCGTGGATGCCATTTTACAAGTATACAGGTCCAGAGGTCTTCAGCCTCCTAAGGTTACGTGCCATTCCACCAGAGGGGTGTCCACCTCCTGGGCTGCACTGAGAGGCGTCCCTTTGAGTGATATTTGTGCTGCTGCTACGTGGGCTTCGTCCTGTACCTTCGCCTGCTATTACAGAATGAATGTGGACGCTCCTCCTGCGGTGACTTCGGCGGTGTTGTCTGCCTCCACTCCCCACTGCTGATGCGAGGTGAGTGTGACTCTTCGTGACCTTGTTGGTATTAAGTCATCCAGGTGCTAAAGCACCGCCCTCTGGCGGTCAGGAGGAATAAAATAGAACGAGAGTTACGAATGTAACTACGGTTCTATGAATTCCGGATGACCGCCAGAGTTGCTTGTCACTCAGAGTCTTGCGAGTTCATTCCGAAAAGAAGCGAGCGCTGGGTGCGTCTGGTATATAAAGACAACCAGTGACGTCACCCAGGTCACATTCAATGGTGTGACTTTGATGGTATATATTTTCGACCTCTGTGCTGCGCACATGTAGTTATCCAGGTGCTAAAGCACCGCCCTCTGGCGGTCATCCGGAATTCATAGAACCGTAGTTACATTCGTAACTCTCGTTTTAAATTAAGATGAAAATGCAGCACTGACAAAATAAAATATAGCCATCAAATTTAACACAAATCCATTAAAAAAAATAAAGATTTGTTAAAATGGGACAAGAAAAACTGAAGCTTTCAGAAAATTTGCAGTATTACTTAAATATTCTGAATCAAAGCAATAATATGGAACTAAACTTCAGTGGTTGTTTAATTTGAAATAAATACGTATCTTCCCCTGCAGCACCTCAAGCTGCCGAGTTAAAGCATCAGATGACGTGTGGGTGAGGACATTTACTCGAAGGTGACGGCAGCATCTCCTAGAAGCAGCTGTGGCAGCCGCTGGATGGCATGTTTGTGCGCCCACTGCCAGTGCAGCGACAGCACGGAGACACCCTGAGGGTCCGCTGGCAGGGAACTGCACACATCCCAAAAACGATCACACCACTGCAGCAGCTGCAGGATCTGAACAGACACACACAGGTTACAGGAAGCAGCAGCAGATACGTCCCACATACAGTGCATCCAGAAAGTATTCACAGTATTTCACTTGTTACACACATTTTATGTTACAGCCTTATTCCAAAATGGAAGCAAATTAATTTTTTTCTCAAGATTCTACACACAATACCCCATAATGACAACACAAAATAAAAAAACAGAAATCACATGTCCATAAGTATTCAGTCTGTCATGAAGCTTAAAACTGAGTTCAGGTGCCTCCTGTTTCCACTGATCATCCTTGAGATGTTTCTATAGCTTAATTGGAGTCCACCTGGGGTCAATTCATTTGATTAGACATGATTTGGAAAGACACTCACCTGTCTACATACAAGGTCCCACAGTTGACAGTCAGAGCACAAACCAAGCATGAAGTCAAAGGAATTGTCTGTAGACCTCAGAGACAGGATTGTCGGGAGGCACGGATCTGGGGAAGGGTACAGAAACATTTCTGCTGCTTTGAAGGTCCCAATGATCACAGTGGCCTCCATCATCTGTAAATGGAAGAAGTTCAGATCCACCAGGACTCTAACTAGAACTGGACCCCCGTCTAAACTGAGCGATGGGGGAGAAGGACCTTAGTCAGGGAGGTGACCAAGAACCCGATGGTCACTCTGTCAGAGCTCCAGCATTCCTCTGTGGAGAGAGGAGAACCCTCTAGAAGGACAACAATCTCTGCAGCAATCCACCAATCAGGCCTGTATGGTAGAGTGGCCAGACAAAAGCCACTCCTTAGTAAAAGGCACATGGCAGCCCACCTGGAGTTTGACAAAAGGTACCTGAAGGACTCTCAGACCAGGAGAAACAAAATTCTCTGGTCTGATGAGACAAAGATTGAACTCTTTGGTGTCATGTTTGGAGGAAACCAGGCACCATCCCTACAGTGAAGCATGGTGGTGGCAGCATCATGCTGTGGGGATGTTTTTCAGCAGCAGGAACTGGGAGACTAGTCAGGATAGAGGGAAAGATTAAGTTTTTTATTTTTAATAAATTTGCTTTTTTTTTTTCTTTTTTTTTTTTTACTTTTTTCATGTTGTCATTAAGGGGTGTTGTGTGCAGAATTTTGAGGGAAAAATTAAGTTACTTCCATTTTTGAATAAGGCTGTAACATAACAATATGTGGAAAAAATGAAGCTCTGAATACTTTTCAGATACAGTTTACAGCCAGAGAACACAAAACCCAGCCAGGGATTAAACTCATCAGGAGTCCTCAAAACATGAATGGACAATTTACTAGCATGGATTTTAATAAAAACAATGAGAGAAACATTTCAGACCATGCAGCTATAAAGTCTGTAGATGTTTCTAAAGACAAGTGGAAAAGGTTTCTATCTGGGAGAGCGCATTAGAATCCATAATCCAGTCCCTGTAAATACCTCGAACATGATGTGGTCGGAGATGTGGGGCTGGCCGCTCTGCGCGGCCTGCAGGATGAATGAGTCCCACAGGTCAAAGAAGGGCCGAAGGTGCATCAGGACCGGGTGGGGCAGGTGTCCAACGTCCACGGTCCCTGTGACGGCACAAAGTCAGCTCATCCTAATTTACAGAAACGTCTCAGTCAGAAAGGTTACATACACTCATCACTGACACGAGTGTGACAGAGAGTCTCTGAATGAGTTATTGAACTGTTCTTCTGTGCAGAATGACAGTTAAGAAATAAACCTCAATAATTTGGTGCACAATTTTTATTTTATTTCAGTTTTCTGCAACCAAGTGTATAAAAACATCCATACAGCACACCACAGATCTGCCTGAATGTCGCTCAGAAAGTCTGACTTGAAGCAGATTTTGTGGTCACCATCAACAAGCTTGTGGCAGAGACCTGGCTGGATATCTCACTCTTCTTGCCCTCTATATTTTTTGGTTTTCTGGCACAGACCAGACTTTGAAGCAAAGTCCAGGTGTTTTTGATGGGCCTGAGGTCAGGACTCCAAAAGCTTGATGTTCACCTGTTTTATCTTCACCCAGCTCTGAGTGTTTGAGCTCATTGTCTTGTTGGTACCTGATGGTCTAAGGTTTTGCTGAACAATTCTGAGGCCGTTCTCCTCCTCCATTATTTCATTCATTGTGCACTAGTCGCAGTGGCAGTACTGCCTGTGATGAGGCGCCACTGGCACATGGAAATAGGCGTCTTTTAAGTCGACACTTGTGAACCAGTCTCCTGGTGTGATAGTTTGAAGGACGTCTACTGTGCGGAGCATGTGAAACTGCAGCACTTTGATATAACGATTCAGACGTCGGAGATCGAAGATAGGACGAAAGCCGCCATCCTTCTTTGGAACAAGGAAGTAAACTGAATAGAACCCCCTGAGCTGGTCTGATCTGTGAACTGGCTCTATGGCCCCCTTCTCCAGGAGTTCCAAAATCTCCCATTGTAGGGCAGCAGACTGCTCCGAGTTGGAAACAACAGTCATCCTCACCCCACTGAACTTTGGAGGACGACATCCGAACTGAATTCTGTAACCTTCGAACAAGGTTGAAATGACCCATGGGTCTTGAACTTGAGCCTCCCAGTGGCTGAGTTGATTTCGTGAAAAACGGCTGGGGCCAAACATTGGCAGTCAGACCAGGCCACCTCTGCCTCGCATCCCTGAGGACCTCTGGGTGCGACTACTGGAAGCTCTGCGAAACCGTTCAGTTCTCGGGGGTCTGCCCATAGGCTCACGAAAGGCAGACTGCTGGGAGAGCTGGCCCTCAACTGCAAAAGCACGTGCAGCTCTGGGAGTCGGCGGAACCCTGGATGTAGAGTGAAAAGCTGTAGCACGTCTGACTGGCTGAGGTCTGGAAGACCGGTGTAGGTCAACAAACTGTTGCAGAGATTTACTAGCCTCGATAGCACGCTCTAAAGTTTGTTGGGCCGCAGGTCCAAATGCTTGGCCTGGAAGAACCGGCAGCGAACGGAGTGTGCCTCTGCAGGATTCGGAAAGGGGGGACTGCGCAAGCCACACCTGACGTCTAGTGATGGTAAGGGTTGACATCAGTCTGCCAAGCTCTCTGGACATATAAGCAAAGGTTTGGAGTGAGGCATCACTAAGACTTTGCGTAGCATCATCAACCTCTGCCTCCCTCAAAGACTTTGAGAGGGCAAGGGCTAAATGGGACAGTGAGTTGCCTAGGCGACCGATGCGAGCAGCTATGTCATAGCTTATGGTGAGGAGGTCATCAGGGACCCTACACTGAGGGCGTGGGCAGCGGGCATCCGGCCGAGCAGCATCAGCTGGAGCCACAACCAGGTTTGCAATAATGCTGTCAACGGCGGGCATACGGTTCAGACCATACTGCGCTGAATCACACATAGAGCTAAGGGCTCTGCAGTCCTGTGATAGATGGATCAATGATTTGGGGTCCGCCCAACATCGGTGTAGCTCCTCGATATATGGTTGTGAAACTGGAACGTTGAACTCAGGCTTCTGAGTGACTTTGAAAAAGGCACTTGAAGCGGTGGTTTTCCGCAGGGAGATTGTCGACCCCAAGCCTGGATAAAGCCAACTGAACAGCTTGCTTGACAAAGGATAGTCCAGGTTCGGTTTGCGGCATGGACTCTGCCTCGGAGGTATGATGGCTTGGAGAAAGACTCCTCTCATCCTCATCCTCCACACAGTTTATATCACTTGTCATGTACAAGGAATCAGTTGCAGCAATAGACACGACATCATCCTCCTGCTGAGTAACTACATTGGTCTGATCAGCCTCATTAGGGACAGCACGAACTGTCACTGCATCCTTAGGCTGTAGATTCAGAAGCAAGGACTTAATTTGAGCAAACTCAGAAGTCAACATTTTGACCTTTTCAGCCAAAGCATGGTCATGAGTAACCTTCTTAGTAGAAGGGGCTCCTGCATGTGGGCGTTTACGGCGCTTTGGGTCCTTCCTGGGGCTGGAGGCCAAAGTCGCACTAGATATTCCACTTTCCAATGCCGCAAGTCTAGCAGATCTCTCTGCCAGTGGCATGCTGGCACAATTAAGGCAGGCATCGCCAGTCAGGGCTTCCCTCAGGTGTCCGATCCCAAGACAGGAGGGGCAAAACATATGTCCATCATCTGGGCTCAAGGGAGCCAAACAGGTACTACAGCCATGCAACAAAGGCCCTGTCAACATTGTGGACTGCGTGCAGATGGCTAACGCAAGCCCTGATGGTTACAAATGGAAAGACAAAGCGTGAATCACACGCAGTGTAAATAGTAACACGAGGCACGGAGCGTGAAGCACTCACAGCCGCAGACTCGACACGAGGCACGGAGCGTGAAGCACTCACAGCCGCAGACTCGACACGAGGCACGGAGCGTGAAGCACTCACAGCCGCAGACTCGACACGAGGCACGGAGCGTGAAGCACTCACAGCCGCAGACTCGACACGAGGCACGGAGCGTGAAGCACTCACAGCCGCAGACTCGACACGAGGCACGGAGCGTGAAGCACTCACAGCCGCAGACTCGACACGAGGCACGGAGCGTGAAGCACTCACAGCCGCAGACTCGACACGAGGCACGGAGCGTGAAGCACTCACAGCCGCAGACTCGACACGAGGCACGGAGCGTGAAGCACTCACAGCCGCAGACTCGACACGAGGCACGGAGCGTGAAGCACTCACAGCCGCAGACTCGACACGAGGCACGGAGCGTGAAGCACTCACAGCCGCAGACTCGACACGAGGCACGGAGCGTGAAGCACTCACAGCCGCAGACTCGACACGAGGCACGGAGCGTGAAGCACTCACAGCCGCAGACTCGACACGAGGCACGGAGCGTGAAGCACTCACAGCCGCAGACTCGACACGAGGCACGGAGCGTGAAGCACTCACAGCCGCAGACTCGGCAAGAGGCACGGAGCGTGAAGCACTCACAGCCGCAGACTCGACACGAGGCACGGAGCGTGAAGCACTCACAGCCGCAGACTCGGCAAGAGGCACGGAGCTTGAAACACTCACAGTGTAAAAGCTAATACAAGGCCCGGAGAGTGAAACACTCACAGCCACAGTAATAACACGATGCACACAGCCGAAAAAACTCACAGCTCAAGTGCTAAGTCACTTAGAGCAACGATGACAACACTAGCTGCTAGCGGAGCTGTTAAACTTAGCAAATGGCGGCAGTTCATACAAAGTACTTCAAGGAGTGGAAAACACTCACGGCAAGCCCAACACAGTACACTATACCTGTTCTGATACACACACTACCACGTAGTTAACGGGGTTAGCGACACAACTAAACAAATAGCCAGCTTTCATCGAAACAACACAGCTAATGTGCACAGAGGAAAATATCCAGCAGGGCAGCGGCAAGGTGCGCACCCGGCGTTTAGGAAGGTGTACTCATGACAGGCGTCAAAGAATACAAAAAAAAACAGTGAAGCCGTGTCTCGCAGCCTCTGGAGGACGTGTGCAGTGCACGTAGCTCCAACCGAAGGTGGGTTGCGAGGCTACAAGCGAGAGTGGCAATCGCAGCTAAATGTGTTCTCAACCTCTAAGAATGCGAGAATGTAGAAAAGAAGCGAGCGCTGGGTGCATCTGGTATATAAAGACAACCAGTGACGTCACCCAGGTCACATTCAATGGTGTGACTTTGTTGGTATATATTCTCGACCTCTGTGCTGCGCACATGTAGTTATCCAGGTGCTAAAGCATCGCCCTCTGGCGGTCAGGAGGAATGAAATAGAACAGTTCTAGAGTCTCATGGCACCTGCACCATGCCAGCAGTTGGTTCAGGGTTCTTGGGGTTGAATGTCTCATAAAAGCCAAACCGATAACTTTTAGTATTGACTTCAGTACACTGAGACAAGAATGAGCCGGCATCAGATCAACCTTCTCTCAGCAAAACAGACCTTGTGACTAAGGAGGAGGATAAAGACAATTTCTCTTCACACCATAAAGACTCGCCGGCATATCACGCAAGTCATTCACAGGGATATAGTTTTGACTTACGGTTAAAATTTAAATAAACTAAATCCGGACAAGTTGTTTAAATTAAACGCCACATCCGACGTTTTATAAAGTGAAAACATGAGCTATACATTTTTGATTTAAAGTAATGCACCAATTTTGAAGGTTTTGGTGTTTGGACACACATCCTGCAGTGCATTATGGGTAGTTTCCTGACTGGAGAAATGCACTGAGACGCTCTGATCAGGCAGGCTGCACTTTAACATCCCATCATCAAACTCTTTGTATATTGTTCCTAAAACTCTTGTGAATATATTCTCTGGGTTTATAGACATTATTACGTTTGTTTTATGTAAACATCCCAGAAGGCAGGTTGCGTCTTTCTCCGTTATGGTCAGTGGGAGCTGCGATCGTTTCCTGTTCATGTCGTTCTGGGGGAAAGTGAAGTTTGCTCTTTAACGTCCTGCGATTGTCCTTTACAGCACTGTTTGTCCTCTTTGTTCCAGAGTCATATATTGACTCAGTCGCACATCCGGGAACTCTGCCTGTGAGCTCTTGGCAACGTGCTTAGCAACGCCGACTGGTGTGTAAACAATCCATAGCGGACAATGTAAATCGATGAGTTTTTTCAATTTCACCACTGTCTTGTTTTTTAATGCCTCAGCAACATGAGGCAGTGGGATGTAGCAACAAAGCCAGAAAGAATATTAAAACGAATCATGAAACACCAAGAGGATGATGTGTCACATCAATCATGTGTTACTTTGGGGGAAATAATCAGCAGCTGGCCCCTCCTGGTGACCGAGGTTAGTTCACTGCGGTCTCCTGGCACAGATCACTAATTCACAACGCCCATGACATAAATGATCTAAAATACAAAAATACCTGGTGTGTGTATGAGGTTGGAATGAATATCAGGATATTCACTGAACACCTGTGTTCCATTGTGTGGGATCATTTTTCCATCGTCCAGCTTCGTGTTGGTACGGACAAGATGTCAGTCCTGCTGCTGCTCATTTGGTTTTTATATCGCTCCCGAGCGATATTATCCAAACCCTCTGAATAGTCGAAGGCCACACTAAGGTCCCAACAACAGAAATATAATGAAATTCAAACAAATAATTACTTAAATCTGGAACTGAAGAGCAAATACCTCTCCCACATACATAACGCATCTCTGTGGTAAAACATGCTGAGAGCCGCGGAGTTTTACTCCAGTGCGGAAGTAAACTGGCAGTGACGTGGCCGCGATCAAATCAGTATGTCTGAAATTCAGTTTGCGTTTATTAAATTCCAGGCAGATTAAACATAGCAGACACAGATTATTTGGAATATTTGTTTTAGCAACTTTGACCAGTAGATGGCATTATTTGCCCTATAGAGATATCCCATAATCCTTTGCGTGCCAGAGAGTTGTTGCAAGTTTTCAGGGTCTCATGCATGCAGCCTCTTATTAATGTGATGAAAAGCATAAAAATGTCTTCGTCATCACGTGGATTCTCTGTGCTGTTTCAACCATAGCAACTCTCTGGCATGCAAAGGATTATGGGATATCTACTGGCCAGTAGATGGCAGTGTTCATAGCAGTATGAATACCAACACATTTGCTAGAAATGCTGAATTCACTTAGCAAAAAGAATTTTCAGTTTCGAATTAAGTTTATCTTTACAAATGAAAAAAATTACATATTTAAAAACACACATTTATTTGTAAAACCCACAACACGACATGTTTCAGTAAGTTGTGTGTGTGTGTTTTACCCAGCAGCCAACCACTCATGTCAGGGAAACTAATTTACCCATAATGCACTGTGGGCATGTGTCTAATGCTAAAACCTTCAAAATTAGTGCATTACTTTAAAACTGAAACATATAGCTGATATTTTCACTTTATAAAACGTCAGATGTGATGTTACGTTAAATAACTTGTCTGGAATAAATCTGTTTAAAATTTGAACCACAAGTCAAAACTGTATGCCTGTAGATGACATGGGTGATATGCCAGGGACTCTGTATGGTGTAAAGAGAAATTATCTGCCGCCCCACGCTCAGTGGAGGCAGCAAAAAAAAATTCTAAGGGTGGCTAGTGGGGACTAGGCAAAATCTTAGGGGGGCACACCTGACCAAAAAAAAAAAAAAAAACTATTTGATATACTGAATTTACAGTATATTCATATATTTAAAGTTTAAATATATGGCTGCGTCTACTTTTAGGGCCCGAGCACCGAAGGTGCAGAGGACCCTATTGTGCTCTGTTCCTTATTCTTATTATATGTTGTTGTTGTTGCTCTTGTTTTAACGCCGTTTTCACCCTATTAACTGTTGTGATTTAAAATATATTCCCTAAAGCCACACAAATCCAATGCAGGCTTAAAAATTATCGGACCTAAATTTATTGAAAGATAATAGTCTGCTGATGGTTTTCAAAGTTATCTGAAAAGCTAATCCGATGATGGAAACATTAGCTTTAATAATTAGCGGATTAGCGGAACTGTGCCCACCACTGTTCTTAACACTGTGCTGATTTCAGAAAACCCAAAATAAATGTCCCATTAACTGCACCTCTCAAAAAAAATAAACCCCGGACAGGCTCATCCTGGAGGCGTGTTTAACAACGGCCAGGAACTCAGTGTAGCACATGTGCACGTCACAGCATGTATGTTAACATAAGGACTTAAACTCCAAAAACATACTGGATGCTGTGATCCAGTGCAGAAGAACATCATTTTATCAGCCGGCAGGTGGAAGGAACCAGAGTCTGTCTTCATAAAGACAAGCACAGATCCTGTGGACCTGCTGGACAAACTACTGCTTTATTCCAGTTTTAAACCACTGGCACGCTCACCTTTGCTGAAGGCCATGGCTGTTCTCAGGGCACAGTTCTGAGCAGAGACGCTGACGGGAGAGACGCAGACGGCAGACCTCTCCTCTCTGTCCATCAGCAGGACGATCCTGACAAATACAAACACATTTGGACAAATTTAAACGACGCGTCCACCTCCAGCTGTCAGTTGGTTTGGTCTGAATGAATATATAATATATATATATATAAAATGTAACAGTTACCAGTTAAAATACTGGTGGAGATAATAAATAAAATCAAATGTGAAAAAAGTTCATTTGTTGCTTTACATCTTTGCTGCAGAAACATCAGATTTCTGAATGTGTATCATCAAAAGACGCTCAGACAAATCTGACAGTTTTTTTTAATAAATTTGCAAAAATCTCTCTCTCTCAAAAAAAACTTTCATGTTGTCATTATGGGGTATTGTGTGTAGAATCTGGAGGAACAAAATGAATTTACTCCATTTTGGAATAAGGCTGTAACATAAAATGTGGAAGATGCGAGGTGCTGTGAATACTTTCCAGGTGCACTGTATATACCAGCTGGCATGAAAACAGGAAGAGTTACAGGAAATGGCTGAGGATAGGGAAGTGTGGGGAAGCTGCCAACATAACCCCAATGTGGTTAAGCGGAAGAAAATGAATGAATTAATTAATGTCCTGTCTGCTGAGCAACCGTGGTGTCAGAGTTGACAATTCAGTGGCTAAAATTCTGTTTAGCAACAAATCTGGCGACTTTTCTTCCACACAAACTGCTCAATACCACTGTGAATGTTTGGAATGTTGCTGCTCGGGACAGTGGGAGGAGCCAACGTTCTCTGATGGTGACCATGAAATCTTAATTAAATGATTCCGAATAAAAGTTTGATCATCTGTGAGGAGTTGAAACTATCAGGTTTCCATTCAGATTTTTGATTTTTCAGCTTTATTGTTCAGTTTAAACCATTTGAAAATTTGTCAAAAGTTACTGTATTGGAGTCAAAATAACTCCATGACTAATTACACAGTAGCTAGTCATTTGTAAACATTTTAAAAGTAACTTTCTCTAAACGGGGCAGTGGTGCCGCATCCACCATGCCACAGAGTCCTGGATGGCAACCACTCAGACAGACAACTGGTCCATCCGTTAAAAACACATTTAAGTAACCATTAAAATTTAAATGTACTGACAGATGTTCAGCTCGTCGACCGTCCCAGCGGGAACAGGAAGTGTCTGCCAGTTACTGATATCAAGTTCAAAAGTTTAAAACAGCGTGTGTACGCTGTAAACAGTATAAACAAAACACACACACACACACACAGTCTCAGTCCACCCAGCTGTAAACGGTCCATGTCCCCAGTTGGGGAATTAACCCGAGACAGACTGTGGGGAGCCGCAGTGCCACCAGTGTGTCCTCGTACCTGTTGGCGACGGCGTTCAGAGCCTCCAGGAACTCTGTGTATCTTTCTTCATCTTCAAAGTTGCATTTATTTGCTAAAATGTCAAGGTACTGTTTGTTCCAGCGCATGTCCACCAGAATCCTGTACTCATCTGCAAACACCACACACAAGACCAATTCATCGGACCAGAAGCTGAGGACGTACACAAACCGTGAAATCTGACCGTCCGTTAACAGGAACAGAACCAACAACCATCAGGAACCAGAATGCAATAAAAATACTGTTTCTAAAGCTCAGATTCCTCATTTTTAGTCACAGACATCAAACTCTCCACCTTGTTGATGATTTCGTTGTTTTTTTTTTAATGACTATTTTTGGGTGATTTCATGACTTAGCCAAGATTCAAACAGTGATTTTAAAGAATTAAAGGTTCTGTTCATGGACAGATTTGTCTGCAGAAGCAGATCCTTCACATTCTTTTCTTTCTACAATAACAGTTCTCACATGAGATTATGACGATTAAAGTGTAGGTGACATGATATGTAATTTTTTTTTTTGAGTATTTAAGACTAAAATTAAACAGTTTAAAATTCATCCTTTCCTGGTGCGCAGTTACTGAAGAGATAAATATTCAGATTTTGATCTGCGTGCCACGAAAAACCAGGAACTTCCAGGCGAGTCCCGACACTGGAGGAGGAGGAGGAAGTGGCATCAGCACCGGAACCGTTATCTTAATACTACCCATTAATTTATGGATTTTTACAGGCTACCGACAGCCCCGTTCGGGTTGGTGCTGCACAGTGTTTTCTGTGTCAGAACGGTTAATTCTCACCGACAGAATCCTTTTGATTGGTAGGTGGAGCACTTACATTGACAAGCACGCACGCACAGTGCCTGTGGCTTCTTCAAACCACACAGAGTATTTTCATATTATTTTATTGTTTTGTGGATCATGGGATAATTATGTCGTGTGCAGGCAGACATTATGCAGAGGAGGGACTGGGAGTCTTTCAACTTGCAGCACAAAGCGGCCCCACGGTGCAAAAAGAGGAGGCTCCGTTAACAGCAGAGGCTCGGTCCATCAACCACATTTAACAGATTACAGCCAGCACTGTAACCTGGCACCAAACTCCCATGTGACAAAGGGACTTTTCTTCAGCCAAGACATAAGCAATTAAATTATTTTCAGATGTCATTTTGTAAAGGTGGATAAGTTCTCAGATGATCTCACTGAAAGACAGTGTGAATGGTTTTAATATTGAATAACAACATGTTACGGTACTAAGGTACAGTACACTAACTGTATTCAAGAAGGAAACAATATCTATTTCAAAAATAACTGATATTTTCAGTCCCGCACGTCATTTTTCAGATTTGAAATGTATGTACCTGTTTCTAAGAAAGAAAAAGAAAAAATCCACACTTCCTCATCACTTTTTTCTGATGTCATAGATAGTAAAACTTTTTCCTTTTATCAGTTGATTATGACAAAGAGCTGGAAAAAAGCCAAAACAAAACAGTTTATCACCTCTATCCGCATGCCGAAATTGCCTGCATTAATTATTTTTTATAGTCACCATTCTGTGTTCTGAACTCTACCAGTATCATCACTGATGTCAGACTGAAGGTTTTTCTCCAAGGTTTTGTCTCATTTGTGTACATTTTTGGTGTCACCTACACTTTAAACAAATATTAGATTTTAATGTTAAATAATTCTGACTAAAATAAGAGTGACTCCACATGTCAGTGTTTTCTGCACAGGATTAGTGAGACTTAAACTCAACAGAAAATGAACTCCAGGCAGTTTACCGATGCTGTGCGGCTGCAGGAGCTCAGTCAGAGACTTCCCCTTTGCAGCCAGTTTGCTGCTGAAGGCAGATTTCAGCGCCTTGTTTCCAGCCTCCACCTGGACCAGTGCCGAGTCTGCAAGAGTCCAGAGTCACAGGACAGCATGAACAGAAAGGACTATGTCCTGCAGCACAGCGAGTAAAACAAATAACAGTCCATGATGAGAGTTTAATCATGAGCTGATGTGTGTTCTAGAGTCACTGTTCCCTACAGGAACACGAACCCGGAGCGTATTTGTAGCTCTTTCCCAGGTGAGCCAGCCAGTTGCTGCGCAGGATCCAGTCTCCATGTGAAGCCCGCTCAGTCAGCAGCCGCACGGCGGTGGAGATCAGCTTCAGGGTGTCCCCGTGCTGCAGGTCCACCACTCCTCCACAGAACACCGGGCCTTCATGAACACCACCACTCTGCAGCGCCCTCTGCAGGTCACTCAGGCTGAGCGGACGACTCCTGCATAAACGCACCAGAAGCTTAACTCCACTGACAGTCCTCACCTGAAAACTGTGTTTCACAAAATGAGAGGAGGAACTTTAGCAATCGCAGGAACGTCTGAAGTCCAGCAGCTGGTGTCAGCTGTAACGTTACGGATGACACGCGACAGCTTTTTGGACACATCATGACTTTAACACTGTGAGTCTGTCTGACACCAGAAACAGTCAAACTTTAACTTTGATCAAAATCAGCTCTTATCCAGTGCGGCGCTATAAAATGCGTGCACACACACACATATATCAATACCTCTCTGGTTATTAGTCAGCTGATGTGGAGTTTGGATTTTGTTTTATTAATGGTAGCATCACAACAATGTTGCGAATAAAACATGAAGCAGGACCACTGATGCATAACAGGAAATTAAGTCATATTTGTCGTAGAAAGACATGATTATGGCAGCATCATTCATTTTTCAGAGTTGAACTTTCTAAAAACGAGCTCTGTTCTCTGCTGGTAGCGAATGTGGTGCAGTGAGTGTGTGTAAATGCAATCTGGTCTGGATCCAGACAGATATCCAGATTGGGTGGTTCTGTGGCTCACTGACTGATGTATCATCTCCAAATTATGCTGCTGTCGATTAGCATGAAACAAACTATCAACAGTGTGATCTGAACATATCTTTACCTGCTAGAATAATCAGAGTTATCAACAACCGCTCCTGACCAAAGATCACCACAATCCCACCATGGTCCTGCTGACCTGGTTTATCTGTGAGTCTAATCCTCACCGTTTGTCTTGCAGGCTCAGAGTGTTCAGACAGAACAGGAGGACCTGTCCATCTCGAAGGACAGTGGAGAAGCACGAGTCTTCAGCCGAGAGGAGCGCAGATGGGAAGCTGTCGGGCCAAACACCAGGACACAGCAAGCTGCTACCCCAATCCTCCGTGTCCAGGTGAACCAAGTGCTGCTCGATCACCTGCTGGGCTTTCTGCAAAACAAGAGAACAAACCTCGAAATATAACTTGTTTGAACATCTGATTCTCCACTCTGCGCACGATGCTACGTATTGCCAAAGTCAGAAGAATAAAAATCAGCTGTATTATTTTGTCACTGTATTTTGGCCTCCTGGCCCATATTCTGAATTCTTAGATGATTTTGTTGAGTTTATCTCTAACTTGTCAACTAGTGCAGATAACATTCTGATTGTCAGTGACTCCAACATTCATATAAATAAGCCTTCTGATCCCCTCTGCAAATCATTTATGGAAATTGTGGATGCATTAGGATTTCAGCAATGCATTCGAGACTCAACGCACATTAGTGGCAATACCTTGGATTTGGTTCTCGCATGGTATTGCTGTCATGAATATTGACATCATGCCTCTTACATCAGTGGTGTCTGATCACTCACTTATTAGGTTTACAGTTTCACTGTCATGTTTAGTGGACAACAACCTTATTTATCACTATGGCAACACATTAACTCTTCAACTATGACTGAACGTGAAGCCAGACTGCCTGATGTCTTAACTTCACGTTTGGAAAATGCCCAATCAGTAGACAGACAATTTGGGGTTCCACAGGAGTCCGTCTTAGGCCCCCTGCTTTTCTCCCTCTGCTTTTTCCCCTTGGCCACATATTGCGGCGTTTTGGGATTACCTTTTTTTGCTATGCTGATGATACTCAGTTATACGTGTGGATAACTGCTGGTAATCTCAGACATAAAATCCTTCAAAGATTGCCTGGCATCAGTGAGAAGCTGGATGTATAGCAACTTCCTACTTTTAAACTCTGATAAGAAATTATGGTTCTTGGTCCAGTGAGACATCAGCATTAATTTCACCAGTTAACACTTAGCCTAGGCTCGTGTGTCATACATCACACTGACAAAGTGAGGAACCTTAGGGTAATTTTTGATCCTACATTGTCCATTGACCTCCACATTAGAAATATTATGAGGACTGCATTCTTCCACCTGTGAAATATAATGTAGATTCGTCCCATCCTGTCTATGGCTGATCCTGAGACCCTGATCCATGTGTTTGTCTCTTCTAGATTGGACTACTGCAATGTTCTGTTTTCTGGTTTACCGCAGTCCAGCATTAGGGGTCTCCAATTGGTTCAAAATGCTGCAGCCAGACTTTTGACATGAAGCAGAAAGTTTGACCACATTACACCCATTTTGGCGTCTCTTCACTGGCTTCCTGTCCCAGTGAGATCAGAGAGAGACGATGGCACTAACAAAAAGACAGGAGGCAGAGCTGAAGATGTTGAGATTGTCTTTGGGAGTGATGAGAATGGACAGGATTAGGAATTAATGTATCAGAGGGACAGCTCAGGTGGGACGGTTTGGAGACAAAGTCAGAGAGGTGAGACTGAGATGGTTTGGACATGTGCAAAGGAGGGACCCAGGGTATATAGGGAGAAGGATGCTGAAGATGGAGCCACCAGGCAGGAGGAGAAGAGGGAGGACAAAGAGGAGGTTTATGGATGTGCTGAGGGAGGACATGCAGGTGGTTGGTGAGACAGGGGAAGATACAGAGGACAGGGTGAGATGGAGACGGACAATCTGCTGTGGGGACACCTAATCAATCAATCAATCAACATTTATTTATAAAGCGCTTTACAGCACCGACTGGTGTCCAAAGTGCTTAACATTAAAAACACAAATTTACAAAATAAAACACATATAAAATAAAATTTTAAAACACATAAAAAAAGAACATAAAAATAACAGAACATGTCACCTCCCCACTAAGTGTTAAAAGCCAGTTTAAATAAATAAGTCTTTAACTTAGATTTAAAAAGTGCTAGGTCAGGAATAGTACGTAACTCAAGAGGTAGCTCATTCCACAGTCTGGGGCCAGCTACCGCGAAAGCATGATCACCCCAGCGTTTATATCTTGACCTTGGAACATCTAAGTAAAGCTGGCCAGACGCCCTTAACGTCCTACTGTAGGTGCACAAAGTTAAAATTTCAGACAAGTAGGGAGGTGCAAGTAATGGGAGCAACTGGAAGAAGTTAGAGTCTGTGCTGATTCGCCTTTCCAGATTTTCATGATTCCTCATGTCACTGATCCTGATAAAACCACTCACTCACTCATCTTCTACCGCTTAGTCCAATCAAGGGTCGCGGGGGGCAGGAGCCTATCAAAGCAGCCATAAGTGCGAGGCGGGGTACATCCAGGACAGGACGTCAGTCTGTCACAGGGCCACAAACAGACAAACAAACACACACACCTACGGACAATTTAAAGATACCAATCCACCTAACCCGCATGTCTTTGGATGTGGGGAGGAAACCGGAGCACCCGGAGGAACCCACGCAAACACGGGGAGAACATGCAAACTCCACACAGAAAGGCCACAGGAATTGAACCCACGACCTCCTCGCTGTGAGGTAACAGTGCTAACCACTAAGCCACCGTGCTGCCCTGATAAAACCAGTCATAAAAAAAAAAAAATCAGTCAGACAAGCATGAAATATAATCTCATCAGTAAAGGACACGGCAGTCTCTGGACCTTCAGACGGACAGAATTAAGCTTTTTGGTCTTGATACCTTCTGGCTTGCGGGTGTGCGCTGACAGGAGGTGTAGACCTCGCCACAGGTGTGCTGCAGGGCGCTGGGCAGATCCATACCTCTTTGGAGCTGGCAGGCGAGCAGGGCGGAAGCGTGGAGGAGGGATGTCACAGAGGACACAGGAGAGTCTGAAGGATAGGGGCACAATTTTCAGTCATCATGTTGTCAAGGAAAGATATACCTTCAGGTTTTTGGCACTTACCCCAGATGGCAGATTGGATATTGTTGTGGATCTGGATAAGCAGCTCACACAAGCAGTCCCCGGCGAGGCCTGCCGTGTGAAGCAGGGTCTTCAGGTCCAGTGAGTCCCAGCAGATGCTCTCGTGCTCCCCTGGAATATAGACCTCCACCCCTCGGTTCCTCATGGCCCTGGAAAGCTCTCCGTGCACAGGGTCCATGGTCAGGAACAACCTAAACACACACATGCTGAGCAAATGCTGGTCTTCAGGAAAAACGACCACTCCCTCAGACGTGGCAGAATACCTGAAGTTGGGATGCGGGGTGATTTTGGGGGTGGTCCCATCGATGACACCACGTTCGCTGATGGTCAGACATCCACCAGGCTCCAACAGAGCATTGAGACGATCCAGGACGGACGCACTGAGGATGTTGCACACAGTAAGACGACACGTATTTAAACATAAACCACAAATACAACAAACATGAGACCTGATGCTCCTCATCGCTCTGATGTTTGCAGTAACTGCAGACAAGCATGATGAGGAAAAAACCTGACCGCCCTCTTCTATGTGCTTGATGAGTGTCCGTGTGGAACGTCAAGTGATCGCCACCTCAATATCTTTCAGGAAACCCAAAACCACTTCAACCTGCGGTCGCTGTAAAACTATCACCTAACATTGAGACTGTCTCTCCTCCACAAAGTGGAGAAAGCAAGAAAATTCCATTATCCTCACCTGCAGAAGTTGACGTTGTCCATGAGCAGCCAATCACCAGCTTGTAAGGCCTGGACCAACATCCCATCTAACCACTCAAAGCCTCCGTTGGTCCAGCCATCCTCCAGCTGGGCCAGACGCTCCTTCAGCAGAGTGAAGTCCATCTGCAGCTTCGACATGTCTGCAGGACAAAAACAATGTAGACAGCACAGGACACTGTGAGGGTAAGAAAGACGTCTGTTCCCGTTTTATATGCAGACACTGAGGATGCTGTTACCAGTGAAGACTTTGAGCTTGGTGTTGAGTTTCTGCAGGAGGAGGATAATGACCTCCAGGTGGTTCACAGCCTCTGAGTTGACAGTTCCTCCAGTTCTTTCCAGGTCTTCATCTTTCAGCCAGTGGCAGAACAGACCCCATGTCTTCAGCAGGAACTCTGTGTCCTGGACACCCGAGTCCAATGACATTAGGCCGCGCCTTGTTACCATGGCAACTATATAGTCCACACTTTCCAGCACTTGTTGCCAGGGCCGCATGATGTCCACCTGAAAAACAACAGGTGAGTGACACGTGTGACAAAGCTTCAGCATGCAGTTACAGCAACCTGACTGATACCTGCTCGAATCCGCCCAGCAACTCTGTGGTGTCCATGGCGCTGTTCATGGCCATGACCCGGAGGCGATGCCCCGTCAGCAGGGCCAGCAGTCTCACCAGGCTGGTCTTTCCACTAGCTGTAGGCCCGACCAAGATGGTCATCCAGCCCATCTCCACGCACTTCATCAGGGACTCCAGGGGCCGCAGAGCCTGGTGCGTGATGGACAGTGGAGGGTCCAGGGCCACAGGGGCTCCACCACTGCGCTGCAGGACTGAGAATCCCACCTAGACAGGCATTGACAAGGGAAGAAGTGCATCACCCCACCGGAGTAGTCAAACAATGACACAGAGTAACAAGATGATATTCTGTCAAACCTGCAGGTTGAGCGGAGTGATGTGGAACTGTCTTGATCCAGTGTAAGGCTCAAAGTTCTCTCCAAACACCTTCTTGAATACAGACAACACCTGCGTGGGACAGGAGGGGATTCAGACTCGACAGAACATTCCCCAGTGTCATGCATCAGCTCACTGAAGCGATCTACCTGAGCCTTGTCGCTCTCTGTCCTCATCCTGTCGGCGTACACCAGAGCCACATGCTGACCTGGGTTGAAAAATCCCGGCGACTGGTCGGCCTGCATCAGCTGACACCAACGGAACATATCACGAAGGTTGAACTCCCAGGGACCGCCTCTCTGACCCCATCGCCTCTCCACACAAACCTCCTGGACAAGCTGTTGGAAGTTGACAAACACAATGAGGAGCGAAACCACAGAATCCTTCCAGCAGAAAATCAAAGTCAGAGAGAGAAAACAAACCCACCCTGTTACTGAACGCCACCATTTTAGCCACAATCTCCTTATCGATGCTGGGGAAAATAGAGTCCCCAATGAACTCCATGTCTTTGCTGGTGAGTTGATCCAGGAAAACCTGCCGGCACACAAGCTCATGTCACACATGGCCAAAAGACAAATTAAAACAGTAAACTGAAAATCTATTGAAATATACTGAATTGGCGATTTTGTCAATCAACCAATGTAGAACTTTGTTTTGTCTTTTTCCAAGATGTTTTGCTCTGAACATCTGCTCCAAAGCTACACAACACAGACTCATCCTCCATGAGCAGATACATCCTGGATCCAACGAGGGACTACAGTATATGTGTATCCACCACAGGGACTAGCCCTAAAACAATGAAGTATCAACTGGGATAGAACATTTCTCTGGACCATGGTCTAGAGGGGTGGAGCTTTGGGTGCTATTACTCAAACAGAGTTCTTGCCAATTCCAGACAGAAAATTTAAAGCAAAATGCTGACGAGCCACAGTGGAGTGATGGTGGAGAACTGCTGCAGATCTACATCAATCCTGATCAACACTACTGTCAAGGAAGGGACTAATGAGGGAAGCCACCAAGACCTCTCTCCCACCCTGATTTGTCTGTTTTGGAGTAAAACTAAGAAAGCATGAAAAACACTTGGTACCTGTGTGAATCTGTTGAGGAAGGATTTGGGAAGTCCTTTACGCCCTCCACCTTGGGTGAAGGGATTCTGGCAGGCAAAGATCTTGGTCTTCTTGTGCTGGACCTGGAAGCTCATACCCAGTTCAGGAATGTAGACTTCAGCACGGTGATCGAAGCAGGCGTTCAGGCCCTCCAGCACAGACTGAGAGGCCAGGTTCAGCTAAGGAGCACATTACCCGACTTCACTTTGCTTTACTTTCCACAAAACCTCATTCCAAACCATCATCCTGAACGTCATTCCTTACCTCATCCAAAACCACCCAGTGTCCCGCCTTTAAAGCCGCCAGAAGAGGGCCGTCCCGCCATGCAAACTCTCCTCCCTTCCCTCCTTCCACCGGCAGATCCGTCCCAAACAGGTCGGTAACATCCTGTCAGAGATCACATGTCCCCGTCACAATGGGGGGGGGGGGGGGTTCAGGAAAAACATTACAGAGCTGCTGGACAGAAGAACTCTTACCGTTTGTTCCGACAGGTTGATCCGAACCAGGTGGTTCCCAGAAGCCTTTGCCAGGGCAGCCACCAGACTGGTCTTCCCTACGCCCGGCGAGCCCTCCAGCAACACTGGCCGCTGCAGCTTCAGCGCCCGCAGGACCCTCTGAGCATTGACCGCTGTAGTGCCCGCTGCCAGGGTGTAGTCCAACAGGTCACGACCGTCACTCTCAGGCCCTGAACACAATTAATGACAACCAGCATCAAATAATTAACTCTAAATATGTTCTTTAAAACGTCCCGGCTCCAGCACAGACCTCTGTCATGTATATAACACTATGCAAGACAACAAGATAAGACTATTGATCTCACAGTGGAGAAATTCACGTTACACCAGCTCTTAAAAACACACAAGAAGAGTGCGAGTAGAAAACAAATGTGCATCAAACAGCGTGTGCAAAGATAAGCAATAATAATAATACTTGTAACAATACAATAAAATAACATAAGGCATGTTAAGACGAGTCTGTCCCCTAAAATTACTGCAGCGTGTTGTTAAGATCATCACACACTCTATGCTGAGGCACGTTAAGCAGGTGCAGAGCCCTGTAGCACGCAGTGGACACCTTGCCCTCTTTGCTGCTTCTTCAGTTCTGTTGTCCTTTTTGTAATAATGGCCTCCACCAGTTCGACCACACTGCAGAAGAGATACGGAGACATGCATTGTGTTGTGTGTCAGGAAGCGGGAGAACCTGGGTCCATCAGCTGACCATGGCTTCAAAGCTTTCTGCTGTGTGGTGCATTTTAGACTGACTGAAGAGTTACAACAGAAAGCTGCACCGAGTTATTTTATTGTTTTAGGTGAAACTCTATTGTATCTGCATTAATGGTAAAAATCCACCAGGTGGAGACGCTGCTCCATTTCAAGAACTGAGTACAGGCTGCCGTGGGACATAACAACAAACCTGCTGCTTATGGTGGTAAATGAAGTGCATCAGGATGTTGTGCAGGAATGTTCCACCTGCTGTGAGGCTTTGACCTTGAACTTCCACCAGTGAGCTAAAACTTTACTTTAGGAATAAAAAGTGATGCAGATAAACACTGCAGACATTTGAGATTAAATGTGTGAATTATTTCAGTGACTTCATTCTGTCATAAAACATTTCTAAACATACACAGAAACAAAGCACACGTAATTTAAACTACACACACGCTGTGTCTGTGCTGCTCCAAAACTTCCAGCATTCAGTTTTTTGTGTGTATTGTGAGGAACACAGTGTGACCCCCACCCCCAGCTGCTGTTACTGAGTTAATGTGGTTACAAGAACACACACACACACACGTAAACCTGATGACATGACAACTTTCATAGCAACAAATGACATCGTCCTCCTATGGTTTCTAGACTTTGTCCTTTGGCATCTCATCACAGTTTCGTTTTTACTACATACGGTTTAAGTTTTCTTGGCACTTGCAGGGTCAAAGTCCAAACCTGAGGCCCTCTGCTGCCCAAGCGGTTACAGAACCAATAAACCAGAGCTGCAGTCAGGAACATGATAAAATAAAATCCAAAAATCTACAAAAATAGAAAGAAGTCCAAACCTAAGGCGATGTAAAAGGGGTCGATGCCGAAGAAGTCGTCGCCCCACTGCGGGTCGCGGGCCAGGTTGGTGTCATAGACTCGCAGAGCATCCAGCGTCTCCTGGTCCAACTTCGTCATCTTTGTCAGGCGCCACTGCAGGAAGTCCAGACAGAAGCGACGTGCCCTGGCGGCATCGTCTGCACAGAACGCCATCGTCCCTACAAGACAAGAAAAAAAAAAAACCCTATCATTCAGGTCCCAAACAAACTGAGAGCTTCAGATCCAGGAGATCCTGGTCTTTGCCATCACAGACTCTCATTAGATCACCTGAGCCAATGGTGTCTACGTAGATCAGACAGGCGGCGTGGATAAAGGCAGTAATGGTGTCCAACCTGAGGTCCCACTCTGCTTCGTCCTCATCCTCCACAACTCCCATGGTCATGAAGCCATCTTCATCCCGCTCACAGATGGCGTTCAGGAAGTTAACCCACGACAGGATGTCCCTGACGCTCAGGATGCAGCACCGGCCGAAGTCTTGTCGGGTCAGCCACTCAATGAAATCCAGCATCAGTTCTGCCATGTCGCCCCCTGTGTCATGGAAGACAAAGACCTCAAGTCTGGAACGTGGTTTCAGTATTTGAATGAGGGAAGATCAAACGTCTAAAACTGACACGAAAATTAACTGTGCTGATGTTTTTGATGTTATAATCTGTTACACTGTAACTTGTCGATAACGTGAGCTGTTGATCAGGACTTTGCAGTTTTTTAAATACATTTATGAAGTGTACCCGGATGAAGCATGAGTGTGAGATTTTGTAGACGTGTGTGATCGTTTTGCCTCAGAGGGTCCAGGTTTGTAGACGATAAGACTTTATTGATCTCAAAATGGAGAAATTCACGTTACATCAACTCTTAATAAACACAAGATGAGTGTGAGTAGAAAAAAAAAGATGCGCAGCAAACAGCGTGTGCAAAGATAAAGCAATAATAATAATAATACTTGTAACAATACAATAAAATAAGAAAATGAAGTAGAAATAATATATATGATTGGAATTAAAAAATAGGAGCATCTTATTTACAATATGTGAAGTAAAGTTTAGATGTGATAAGGTGACACTAGTGCTGGAATTTATAAACAAGTTGTTACTGCACATGATTTGTACGATAGGCCGGAGGATTCAACAGCATCAAGGTTTGAGAAGAATCGAATTAAAAAGAAAAAAAAAACAAAACACTGAACTCAAACTTACACAGATGAGTCTCAACTTGTGTGGCATGATTGCCCCCTGGTGGTGACTGCATGAATTAACGTATATAAACTATATCCCACATATTCTGGATGATAAAATAAATGTCATGACGCCCTTTTTTTTGGACTGTGACAGACTGTTAATGTTCACACACACGTAGAGCTACATTTTATATATTAGAATTAGAGACCAGATGTCACCCTGGTACCAGACCGGAGTGATTGTTTCTTGGACTGACCACAGAGGAAAATATTTATGTCGTAATTATTGAATATTTGTCCTCCTTGAATGAGTGAGACTCTTTCGGAACGTGGCTAACTGGGACTCAGCGGTTTTGGTTGACAGTTCCTCGGCTCGTTGGTGATCAGGAAGTTTACCGTCGAGCGAGAGTCCGGATCGCAGGTTGTGCTGGATGATGTGCAGCAGGTCAGTGCGGCTGTTGTTCTGAGGACACCAGATCTCTGTGAACCGGTTCCTGAGGGCAGGAGATAGCTGCACAAAAACAGGAAGACCAGCGCTCAGACTTCCTGTTTGGCTTTGAGGGATTTAAAGTTCTCTTTAACCCTGTAAACGGCTGCCGGCATCCTGAGTTGAAACACCTCCATCAGTTCTTTTACACTCAACAAAAATATAAACGCAACACTTTTGGTTTTGCTCCCATTTTGTATGAGATGAACTCAAAGATCTAAAACTTTTTCCACATACACAATATCACCATTTCCCTCATATATTGTTCACAAACCAGTCTAAATCTGTGATAGTGAGCACTTCTCCTTTGCTGAGATAATCCATCCCACCTCTCAGGTGTGCCATATCAAGATGCTGATTAGACACCATGATTAGTGCACAGGTGTGCCTTAGACTGCCCACAATAAAAGGCCACTCTGAAAGATGCAGTTTTATCACACAGCACAATGCCACAGATGTCGCAAGATTTGAGGGAGCGTGCAGTTGGCATGCTGACAGCAGGAATGTCAACCAGAGCTGTTGCTCGTGTATTGAATGTTCATGTCTCTACCATAAGCCGTCTCCAAAGGCGTTTCAGAGAATTTGGCAGTACATCCAACCAGCCTCACAACCACAGACCACGTGTAACCACACCAGCCCAGGACCTCCACATCCAGCATGTTCACCTCCAAGATCGTCTGAGACCAGCCACTCGGACAGCTGCTGAAACAATCGGTTTGCATAACCAAAGAATTTCTGCACAAACTGTCAGAAACCGTCTCAGGGAAGATCATCTGCATGCTCGTCGTCCTCATCTGGGTCTCGACCTGACTCCAGTTCGTCGTCGTAACCGACTTGAGTGGGGAAATGCTCACATTCGCTGGCGTTTGGCACGTTGGAGAGGTGTTCTCTTCACGGATGAATCCCGGTTCACACTGTCCAGGGCAGATGGCAGACAGCGTGTGTGGCATCGTGTGGGTGAGCGGTTTTCTGATGTCAATGTTGTGGATCGAGTGGCCCATGGTGGCGGTGGGGTTATGTTATGGGCAGGCATCTGTTATGGACGAAGAACACAGGTGCATTTTATTGATGGCATTTTGAATGCACAGAGATACCGTGATGAGATCCTGAGGCCCATTGTTGTGCCATACATCCAAGAACATCACCTCATGTTGCTGCAGGATAATGCACGGCCCCATGTTACAAGGATCTGTACACAATTCTTGGAAGCTGAAAATGTCCCAGTTCTTGCATGGCCGGCATACTCACCGGACATGTCACCCATTGAACATGTTTGGGATGCTCTGGACCGGTGTATACGACAGCGTGTACCAGTTCCTGCCAATATCCAGCAATTTCGCACAGCCATTGAAGAGGAGTGGACCAACATTCCACAGGCCACAATTGACAACCTGATCAACTCTATGTGAAGGAGATGTGTTGCACTGCATGAGGCAAATGGTGGTCACACCAGATACTGACTGGTATCCCCCCCAATAAAACAAAACTGCACCTTTCAGAGTGGCCTTTTATTGTGGGCAGTCTAAGGCACACCTGTGCACTAATCATGGTGTCTAATCAGCATCTTGATATGGCACACCTGTGAGGTGGGATGGATTATCTCAGCAAAGGAGAAGTGCTCACTATCACAGATTTAGACTGGTTTGTGAACAATATTTGAGGGAAATGGTGATATTGTGTATGTAGAAAAAGTTTTAGATCTTTGAGTTCATCTCATACAAAATGGGAGCAAAACCAAAAGTGTTGCGTTTATATTTTTGTTGAGTGTATTTACCTCCTTTTTGCCAAAGTCTCCACCAGGGTTCATGGTGGCAACCAGACGGAAGGCGGCGGCTGCTCTGATGACCTCCACGTCCTCGTCGTCCCCGCTGCCCTTTTCTGCGAGCACCAGAGACTTCTCCGTCTCTAACACACTGACAACAACAAATGCACAAGACGTACTTTGTGAAAGACAGGAAGTGTGCTTTACGATCTAAAGCACTGTGTTTTGTTGAAAATCTGTTGCCATAAAAGGTCATGAGAGTTTTTAGCGCGTGACTCAAATGAAGGTGCCGAACGGCGTTTCTTTCTGTACCTGTTGAGTCTCTCCAGCACCGAGTCATCGGCCAGAGAGATCTCGTCCATCAGGAAGACTCCGCCTTCCTTCATGGCCAGAACCAGCGGACCGTCACGCCACTGGAAGAGCCGACCGTCTTCGCCATCAGCCTGCAGCACAAAACACAAACCCATGACCCGCCAACATCAAAAAGACCCAAATGTGACACAGTGACATTAAGGACAGACTGTCCCTTACTGAAGACAGCTGTTATTTATTGGACCTGGACATCCTGTGTCTGAATATTTCACAGTGTTTTGTGTTGATAGGAATCATAATTCATTAATGGCTGTGATTAAAGGACGCTTAGAAACATCTGTAGGCCTGTAGCAAGAATCCCTGCTCTGAAAAAAAAAGTCTTCTAGAAAGACCAAAGTGCACCTCCATCTACCCACCACACGGAGGCAGGACAGCCGCGGGAATGGTGAGTGAGTGGCCTGAGAGTGCATGATGGTGTCTTTAGTGCTGTAAAGCATTAAAAAAAAAAAAAAAAGCCTGATTCAAACGAACCTCGTGACCCAAACACCTGCCAGACCTGACCCAAAGAGGGCAGCGTTTGTCACTGTAGTGTGTGAAGCCTCATGTGTCAAACAGGTTTCTTCTTCATTTTAATCAAAGTGTTCCACACAGGAATCACAGGAAGAAGATGAAATATGACTGGAAACGTTTTACCGAGCAGAACAGGATCAGTTTATCGTAACGACATGAAACAACAGAGCATCAGAAGAGTCTGTTTGGCTAAATTTGTGAAGAAAACTAAACATTGGCAGACACTGAAGGTCAGGCCTCAGCTGGCCTGGTCCGTACCTGCTGCGTGTGCCTGACGGGTCGAAGGCCTCCCAGGAAGTCCGACGTCTCCATGTGCAGGTGACAGTTCACCGAAAAAAACTTCTGTCCAGCCAGAGCGGCGAACAGCTGACAGATGGTCGTTTTTCCACATCTGAGGGGAGAAGAAGACAACGTGAGGCGGAAGCACCACATTTATGAAACATGTTGCTAAAAATCCTCAAAGCTCCACTCGTTCACATGTGAATTACAGTTGCTTGGATACATTTCATGAAATTCCGATTCACTGCACAGACTTTTGTTCACGAATGATGTAACTGAAGGGTGAAGAATTCTGGGGAAAAAAAAAATCATTCCAAGCATCAAACCCAGCAGATGTTCACAGCGATGTTTGTCGCTTTAGAAGGATGTAATATCAGAGAATAAAGACGCAGAAAGCAGACGTTTAGGTACCCAGTGTCTCCAACAAGCAGGACAGACTCTCCAAATCGAAGCGCCCGTCCCACCAGCACAGCGAGTCTCCTCATGCCCCACGTCCACACCACATGGCGAAACTCCTCCGGAACACCAGCAATGCTGTCGATGAACGGACCTGCCAATCAAAACACACCAACGTCAACATGTGACCACTTCCACCGTTCTGTATCCCTCTGAGGTCCAAGGCCATTTTCTCAATTTTAACCAGACCTTCAGCAATTTTCCTTTTTATACAGTATAATGTGTTGCGTAACAAAATGTTCAGAACAATTTCAGCTTTCTGAATGTGAGGCATACATTTGGACCCAAACCTGAAATTATGACGCGTTTTTAGAAATTCTTGGATTCTTTCATGAATATACACTTTTATTCATGTGGAAAAACTGTTAGGTGTTAGAAATGGGTTTACCAAGGCTTTTAGGTCACAAACATTGTGTAATATATGAATAAGACTTTAAAACATACAATTAATTAAGAAAAATAAACATGCACAGACCCTTGATTAGAGTAAGTGGGTATCGAAAATGAATGAATGAAAATATGTGCAGTGCAGGGTAGCAGTGCCACCCACTGGTAACTACATGGCAGAGATCTGGAACATTTCAAAACAGCATATTTGTAAAACAATATTACTTACCTGTGTGCTTGATGTCAAATTCCATTTCAGATGAGCAAATTCCATTAACAATGAAAACTGATGCTGAAAAAAAATTACAACAATCCTGAGAAAGACCATCCCTCCACGTGTGTTTTTCCACAGCTATTCTGTAAGACTAAGTTGACAGGATTGTTCTTTTAGAGTTCATTGGTGTGTTTTAGTGAGGATCTGCCACTAACAGTGCAGGGAGGAGACATAACAAATGTGACCTCAGGCATCTACGATTGGCTGCGAGTCAAAGACTATCTAGAGGAGAGATGGATATTATAGCTGAGAATGTCAATGTTCTGTCGCTGATCTATTGATAAAAAGTACACTTAAAATGTGGTGACGCATCCACAGACCCCAGAGGGTTAACTCACACCACAAACACAGTCCAAACAGCATGATAAAGTCTCAAATTTGGACAACCAGCTGGCCACAAAGTGCTAAAAACTCTACTTTAGTCACAAGGTTTAGAACCAGACATTCACACACTCTGTGTACTTTGATGTGTCAGTGAAACACTGCAGGCGTTCTGAAGTTTATTTATAAACAGAGTTAAATTTTATCGTGGTGGTTTTATTGCCCAGCCCCACATGATGGATCAGATTCTGTGAATAACTGTCATAAAGTCGTCACAATCCATCAAAATGAAGCTGAATAGAGTCTCCGGTCCCTCAGCCGGATTCTTGTTCCGCACTGATATTTAGTTCATCTGAGAGACGAGTCCAACGACCCTCTAGATTTGGAGGAGTTGACTTATTTTGTTGAAGTATTACGGTGGGACTCAGGGGGACTTACTGAACTGAGTGGTGACCTGTTCCTGAGAGAAAAGGTTTTCTGGGTTCACCGTCCTCTTGAAGTGGTTCTCCAGTATGGATCGGATGACCGCCTCCTCCTCCAGTTTCCTGACACGACCTGCCAGCAGCATGTACCCTGACCGAGATCACAGGTACTTTAAGGTCTGGTTTAAAAAGGAAGGGTGGTGTTGACGGCGAGCGGTGTTGGAGCTCACCATCGTCAGCCAGGTGCTGCAGCCAGTCCCGAGACGCCTCCGTCTGCTCCTCCAGCCGGTAGCGGTCTGCCCAGCGGAAAAGATCCCTGAGGGTGATGAAGCCATGTTTGCCAGCAAACACAGACGACCCCCGACGTAAGGACTGGAACAGAAAAAAACTTTTAGGATTGGTAAACCCAGAGGATGCATGGTCTCAGTCAGGCCAAACGTGTCCTGCTCCGTGACCTTCCTGGCCTTAGGTTTCCTCTGGATGCTCTCTGGCTGGTTGACCTACCAGGAGTCAGGTACCTTCAGCACTGGACCTCAGATTCGAGAAACTTTAAATAACAACACTAAAACTGATGCAGCATCTTGTTTTACAATCAGAAAACCAAAAGGTCTTCAGTAATTTTGCTCTGATTTGTGTTTTGAACCTGATCAGCTGACATCAGCAAACACCTTTAACATCTCCAGGGTCACACAGCACTGCTGAGATGCCTTTAAGCAAAACCAGAAGCAACCAACAGTGGACAAACATGGTTTGAAATAAGGTGTCCAGATTAGCTGGTAAACAGGAAGCAGAGCGTGGCGTTACCTGAAGGTCTTGCATGACCTTCACCAGCTTGCTGCAGTAAGACGGTGGCAGGCTGCACCTCTGGTGGAGGATGATCTCCAGCTCGCTGCTGGGCAGTGAGTCAAAGTGCAGCTCCACAAAGCGGTTCCTGAAGGCCCTCGAGAGCACCTGGAGGTTGAACGGACACCAGCTCATCTTTGCCACTTCATCTTTTAATCGCAGGCTCAATTAGGTAAAAATGAGCCAAAATCACATCAAACATGTTTCTTCTGCCTGTAAAGTCTTTGAACTCATCTGAAGTTACATCAAGGGGAAAAAAAAAAAACTATTTAAATTAGCAGTTCACCTTCCTGCCGCCGTACAGACCAGGAGGATTCTGGGTGGCAAACAGCATGAACCTGGGGTGAGCCTTGATGACTTCCTGCATCTCAGCCACAAAGAGTTCCCTGTTGTCGTCGAGCAGCCTGTTGAGAGCTTCCAGGACGTCGGTGGGGGCCAGGTTCAGCTCGTCCAGGATGATCCAGTATCCCTTCTTCATGGCATCAATCAGAACGCCTGCAATGACACAAAACACTCGATGAGCTCCTTTCAAAGAACTGAGGTATGTGTGCGCCTGTGAGAGTGCAGACTGCCACTAGGGGGTGGAAGAGGGAAGCCTCGTCATGGCAGAATGTCTGTGTACATTTGTTGTGGTTTTTCTGGCTGCAGCAGCAACACACAAAACAGAAATTTTATTTTTGATGAGAAAAAAAGATGGAGAGTGGCATAGTCAGTCACGTGGTTTTAATCAGGTAAATTAGTCAAACTGATCGTTTGTCTTCTTCTGCTGTATAACAGACGATGACGAGAACCTGCTCATGAGGCAGCTCTCCCGCCTGCAGCTCTCACAGTCCATCTGAGGAGTTGGTGCTTTAGTTCGAAGGCCATGATGTAATTTTGTCGGTGAGTAGTTACTTGGCTGCCTGAGCCGATGTATATGTTTATGTTACTTTAGATTCTTTTATCCTCCACCTTAACTGTGTACAAACACACACAACAGGTAGACAGGGGGCGCTGCTGCGCTTGCTGGGAAAGAGCAGCTCAGAGTCACTTTCAAAAATAAATAAATGAACTGACTGTGAAACTACTAAGAAATGTGAAGTATAAATACAAATTTATTAGTTATTAATTAAAGGGGCAGCGAGGGGGGGTGCACAAACGTAGTCAAGATGTACACAGGAGACCCCAAAGTTTTTCCCATTATCACTGATTTAAAAGAAGCAGACGCGTCTTTTCTCGCTCCCTGAAAGAACTCCTGCAGGTGAAATGTGGTTCTGTGTTACATTTATCCACCACATATTAACCGCACGACATTTGGTATCAGTATGTGCACTGTTTCACCCCCAATAATAAAAACTTTTTTTTAACAAATGGGCAAAGCACAGAAACAAACAAAGAAAACATACATTTAAATGTTGCCGCTCAACATAATCTAAAAGTCTTTTCTAACACTTTCTATAACTTTATTCAACTGATCAATTGAAATCTTTATGCTGTGGTTGTGTCATGAAAAAAATATTCAGCAGTTACATTTTAAATTGACTTTAATGATCAGATATTTCATATTTTGTATGACTGCTTGTCCTCTGACAGTCCAGGTCTGTAAATGATGGATTTGTCAGTGCAGCGGTTTGAGAATAAGTTAATAAAACCCCTGAATTCATACACTTACATAGATGATGATGACGATCATCATCTCTACTTTTGCAGGACAAATATACATACATGAATTCACACTATCACCACCAGGGGGCATTCATGTCACACAAAAGTAAAGACCATCATCTAAGTAAGTTTATGAATTCAGTTTTATGACATTAATCCACGTATTGCAGATGATAAAATGAATAACGATGCAGGTGTTGGACTGTGAGGCAGGACCTGAGTTTTTGGCGGTCACACACACACACACACACACACACACACACACACAGCTTCCTCTTAATTACGACATATTGTTGTCGGATTCCAAAAGACACTTTGATTTCTACTTGGAGTTGATAGTTTCTGCTCCTTTGATTTTATTTCATTTCTGACTGTGAGCGGCGTTGGCTCAGACTGTGGATGGTCTCCTGGAAACAGGTGTGCATCTGGTGGTTTTCGTACCCTCTTTGAAGACCAGTTGGCCCCGCTCGTCTGAGGCGTAGCAGCCGATGTACTCCTGGATGTCGGTGTGCTCGTGGTTGTTGATGCGCACGCACAGGTTCCCTGAAGCTGCAGCCAGCCAGCGGATCAGGCTGGTCTTTCCCACCGACGTCTCGCCCTGGATCAGCACTGGATGAGTTCTGTGAGGTGGAAACAGGGGCTGATGGGAAACTATTGATTTGTTATCAGCTCAGCGTGGGGTGCTTTCTATCCTGACTGGAGCAAATGGACCTGATTAAAGAGTTATTGAGTGGTGCTGAAGTTCACACAAGGCCAGAGTGTTTTTAACGCTCTGGACTAACTTTAATCTTACAGCAGCAATCTAACAGTGGTGTCCAACGTTGGGGTTCCGTCCCTCCAATGGGCCACAGTCATAAAAAAAAAAAAAAAAAAAAAAAAAATCATTTCACCAGTCACTCAAATGAATTGATCTGATTGGATCAGAGAATTCCTGCAGCCTGAGCCTGAGAGTTAAAAGCAAGGGTCATGGTTCAAAAATGTCCTGGACTACGACCCCAGACTAAAGATTTCCTACCCGGCAGACACCACTCTGGCAAGGTCACGGAGGTTGAGCTTGACGGAGGCGGTGAGGATGTAGCTGGGGTCCAGCGCCGGCTCCAAGTCCCCCTGGGACACCCAGTAGCCCTCAACCTCCACACAGGTCCAGTCGCAGGGGGCCGGGATGGGCTGGAGGAAAGAAGAAATGCTGCATAAAGTACTAGCATAAGATACACAGCAAATTTATTTTTGCATGACAACACTGCCTCCTCCTGGACACAAACTGTAGACGCCCAAAATACCAATGATGCTCCAAAAAGCCACTTTACCTTTTAAAAGGAGAACTCTGACATTTTTGAGGCTGTATTATTAGATGTTTTTAAAGTTTATCTTGTCACACAGAACAAAAGTTAATTTAATCAGTGCATTACTGATTTAGAATGCAAACACCACTGTGGGCTAACCAGCTAATTAATGTACTTGGGCGGAGCAATAAGAAAGCAAATTGCTTCTTGCTGCCACTGAGCAGGTGAAAGTTCAAAAGTGTTCCGGTGCAACCTTCATCCTTTTGTGTACTGAAAGGTACCTTACTAGAGCTGCTCTATGTAACCTGTGAGCTGTACAGCGAGTTCAAGGTGAAAAATACAATGATTCCAAACAATCAAACATACATACTGACAAACATATCCTGCCAAAATGAAGTTTTGGCAGGATATTTGGTGGGTGAGGTGGGGTGGGGGTAAGATATCCTAGGACAGCTTCCCCTGTGGGGGAAGTTATCCGGGGGGAAGATAAACTGCTACAGTGGGAGCTCTGACAGGATCCATCACTAAATGTAAATGAACTTAAAGACGACTGATTATGCAGTTAGCCGCTTACCTCAGCGTCTCAGCATTCCAAGTCAATCGTGGATTGGGGGGCTTCACAGAATAAGCCCCTCCTCCACCTTAACAGGGGCCAGCGGGTCTCATTTTTACCGTGTTAACATGAGACTTTTTCTTTGGCAGGAGGACGTCAGTCTCCAATTATTAAAAATTCCTCCAGTGTTCTGATTGGGCATCTGTGACATAAGTGGGCAGGCTGCATTTGTCATTTTTGTAAGATATTTATGCTAATTTGCTTTTCTCATGAAGATTCACACAGACTGAATTCAGTGCGTTTATACATAGTTGGATAGATGGTGGATCTAATGTACGAGCTTTTTAAGATAAGTTGAGGAAAATGTTCTTGTGATTTCAGGGTCTGAAACACATGAATAAAACATCTCTATCAAATCAATTTAACTGAAAAAAGACAAAGAATTTGAGAAACTTTTTTTTAAACAAACTGGTCGACTCATTTCTGCTACGACCATAAATGGAAAATTAACTAAATACACTCAACAAAAATATAAACGCAACACTTTTGGTTTTGCTCCCATTTTGTATGAGATGAACTCAAAGATCTAAAACTTTTTCCACATACACAATATCACCATTTCCCTCAAATATTGTTCACAAACCAGTCTAAATCTGTGATAGTGAGCACTTCTCCTTTGCTGAGATAATCCATCCCACCTCACAGGTGTGCCATATCAAGATGCTGATTAGACACCATGATTAGTGCACAGGTGTGCCTTAGACTGCCCACAATAAAAGGCCACTCTGAAAGGTGCAGTTTTATCACACAGCACAATGCCACAGATGTCGCAAGATTTGAGGGAGCGTGCAATTGGCATGCTGACAGCAGGAATGTCAACCAGAGCTGTTGCTCGTGTATTGAATGTTCATGTCTCTACCATAAGCCGTCTCCAAAGGCGTTTCAGAGAATTTGGCAGTACATCCAACCAGCCTCACAACCGCAGACCACGTGTAACCACACCAGCCCAGGACCTCCACATCCAGCATGTTCACCCCAAGATCGTCTGAGACCAGCCACTCGGACAGCTGCTGAAACAATCGGTTTGCATAACCAAAGAATTTCTGCACAAACTGTCAGAAACCGTCTCAGGGAAGCTCATCTGCATGCTCGTCGTCCTCATCGGGGTCTCGACCTGACTCCAGTTCGTCGTCGTAGCCGACTTGAGTGGGCAAATGCTCACATTCGCTGGCGTTTGGCACGTTGGAGAGGTGTTCTCTTCATGGATGAATCCCGGTTCACACTGTTCAGGGCAGATGGCAGACAGCATGTGTGGCGTCGTGTGGGTGAGCGGTTTTCTGATGTCAGTGTTGTGGATCGAGTGGCCCATGGTGGCGGTGGGGTTATGTTATGGGCAGGCGTCTGTTATGGACGAAGAACACAGGTGCATTTTATTGATGGCATTTTGAATGCACAGAGATACCGTGACGAGATCCTGAGGCCCATTGTTGTGCCACACATCCAAGAACATCACCTCATGTTGCAGCAGGATAATGCACGGCCACATGTTGCAAGGATACAATTCTTGGAAGCTGAAAATGTCCCAGTTCTTGCATGGCCGGCATACTCACCGGACATGTCACCCATTGAGCATGTTTGGGATGCTCTGGACCGGCGTATACGACAGCGTGTACCAGTTCCTGCCAATATCCAGCAATTTCGCACAGCCATTGAAGAGGAGTGGACCAACATTCCACAGGCCACAATTGACAACCTGATCAACTCTATGCGAAGGAGATGTGTTGCACTGCATGAGGCAAATGGTGGTCACACCAGATACTGACTGGTATCCCCCCCCCAATAAAACAAAACTGCACCTTTCAGAGTGGCCTTTTATTGTGGGCAGTCTAAGGCACACCTGTGCACTAATCATGGTGTCTAATCAGCATCTTGATATGGCACACCTGTGAGGTGGGATGGATTATCTCAGCAAAGGAGAAGTGCTCACTATCACAGATTTAGACTGGTTTGTGAACAATATTTGAGGGAAATGGTGATATTGTGTATGTGGAAAAAGTTTTAGATCTTTGAGTTCATCTCATACAAAATGGGAGCAAAACCAAAAGTGTTGTGTTTATATTTTTGTTGAGTGTATTTGAGTAAATGTGGATTTTTCTGATAAACTCACATTTTTTTTTCTTTTGGCGCTACAGTGAGAAAATATGCAGCAGTTTACAGTTCTAACGTTCAACTCAAGGCACCGACATCTTTACAACCACAACAACAAAGCGGCTGTTTCAAACTGTTCCGTTATAGTATGATCCCTGTTCTGTGGAATGATCTCCCTGCATCAATAAAACAGTCAGACTCTGTGGAGACTTTCAAGTTCAGACTTAAGACGCACTTATTTTCCCTTTCGCATGTCTAGCATACTGGTATAGTATGTTACTGTGCTTTTTACCCTGTTAAATTCATTTTATTAGTAAACGGAGCGTGCCGCGGCCTCAACTTTATCTAAATTCTGGGTCTGTTAGTGAAGCTTAGGGCTAGTGGCCGGCGATCACCTTAGTATTTCTTCTGTTCTTCTTATTGTTTAATGCTGACAAATTATACTGATTCTGTTTTTTTTTTCCTCTCTGTTTGAGGTGCAGCTCCATCCAGAGATGGGTGTGGTGTCTGTGCTGGAGACCCTCCTGTCCTGTGCACCGGCAACATTTCCTGTATATTTGTATTGTCAATTGTGTCTGTATCATGGCCCAAGCAGAGGGTCTCCCCTTTGAGTCTGGTCTGCTTGAGGTTTCTTCCTCAAATCATCAGAGGGAGTTTTTCCTTACCACTGTCGCCTGTGTTCTTGCTCTCGGGGTTTGTAAGTTTAGACCTTACTGTGTGAAGCGCCTTGAGGCAACTTTGTTGTGATTTGGTGCTATATAAATGACAATAAATTGAAATTGAAGTATTAAATAAATCAATGCATATATCTGCATTTAGACTTCCAGCGGGATGGTGAGGCACCAGGACAGTGGGGTTTTTGTTTCCCTCCTTACTTGTTTGAGACACTTGGTGTTTCCCGTCAGGATGTTCTGACAAACCAGTTTCTGGACCACAGGGTGGGAACTCCGGTCCAGCTGTGTGAGAAAACTCAGACAGAAGCCCTGCAAAGATGAAGCAGAGAAGCGGTCAGTGGAGGGGACATGCAGACGCACACACAATGAATCACCTCACAAACCCACAGGGACAGACAGGTGTCCCCGGGGGATTCAAACCAAAACAAAACAATGTTCACTTTTCAGACATTCAACTATTAAGCAGACTCGGCACACGCCTCAAGGTGCAGTGCCAACTCAGGACGGCAGGATCGACCCACCAGTGATGGCTCAGAGGTCCATCTGAGGGTGGGCCGATGGACTGATAACAGGTTTACCAGCAGGTTCTGACTGATCTGAAGAGAATTTCAGACTGATTGATCCTTACAGCTTCTTACCTCATACAGCGAGCGCTGCACGCTCTTGCAGGGGTTTGCTGCCGCGTACTTCAGCGCCCTGCACAGAGTCCGCAGACTATAGTGGGGCCTGTGACCCGTCCCGTCCACAAGACGCGAGCTAGCCTCCTTCCTCACCGCCAGGTAAAAACTGCACAAAAGCACAAACCTTGACTAAGGATACTTTACTCCAAAACACAAAACCATGAACACTGGAGAGTTTTTTCATTACAGTCGTCAGTACGGTGGCTTCACCTGATTATTCCGCTGACGGTGTTCCTGTGTGGATTCAAGCACTGCAGATAGTCGGAAACCAGAACACGCAGGTCTGCTTGGTCCTCCAGCTCGTCCACATACAGCTCCGTGAACCTGAACACACAGCGTGACGTGCACAGGTCACATGACTCCAACAAACTCCTGTAGCACCCAGGAGGGGGCAGAACCATTTTTTTCCTGACAGATATCTCTGGAGGTTCTTTTAGTGCGACAGCGATCGCTATCATGTAACTTCTGGATTTTACAGCCTGTCAAACCGTCCCCACCAGCCAAAGCTTTTGAACCGGGAACTTTCTGTACTGAAACAAAGTGCACTAACCACTTGGCTGCCCCCCCCCCCCCGATCTGTCTACTTCAGTGATAATTGTTTTAAATCATTAAAGGGGAACATAAACACTTTTTGAGAGTTTGTTTGTGCATTCCTTGGTAAAAAAAAAAATTAAGTGTTCTTCAAACACTTGCAGAATGTTTGAGCACAGTGTAGATAATATTATTTGAATCAAATTTGCCGCTAAATTGACATGTAAATGTCCACTGGCTGAAGTCAGTGGAGGACACTTCAGGTTGACGTCACTGGTTGGAGTCGTCCTCTGCTGGGGACGAGTGCAGTTTACTGAGCTCGCTCACTGAAGTTCTATTAGTCTGGTCAAGAAACAGGTGGAATATGCCAGAAAGCTGCACATGTTGGCAAAGCTACAAACGGAGGAACAAGGGAGACAAAATGTGGTTCTTCTTGTCACTTTGTCTGTGACATTTGGTTGATAAACAGGTGTATGTTTCCTGCCCGAGTCTGTCATCCGAGGATAATCACGATTTGCAGCTGATTCACGTTTTGGGGGTTAACATGGCTCGATATCCAGGTCAGAATGGCATTTTAAATAGAATAGAATTTATTATCATCATTGTACATGACACCAGAAAAAAATCCTGTGCATGACAATGAAATTAAAAACAGTCTCTTAAAAGCACATTTAAAATAATAAATAACCCTCAAATTCTACATAAACCTAGTTAAAAACACTCAATCACAGTCATCAAATGGCAGGTCCAGCAGCATTCAGTGCACAAATAACTCTTCCCACAAAGCTATTTTTAAGTCTGTTTGTTCTGGCCTTCAGTGTCCTGTATCATCTGCCTGATGGCAGCAAGTCAAACAAATAGTGTCCAGGATGGGAGGGGTCTCTGATTATAGTCCTTACCTTCCTGAGACAACTTATATACAGTTCCTCTAATGAAGGCAAGAGACAACCAGTGATCTTCTGGGCTGTTGTGAGTGTTTTTCTGAGTGTGTTCAGTTGTGAATCCCCATTGAAAATGCATTAACATCTGGAAATTGGTCAATATTTTGCACGGTTAGACAGCGTCATGTCACTGTCCATGAAGGGACGTTGGTATTTAGTGGGCAGCATTGGGAGTGTGGACTCTAATCATCATATCTAACCTCTCTGTTAGTGCCTCCAGCAGGGAATCTCAGAATGACGCTCATCTTCCCCCCAACCAGTAACGTCACCCACCTGACCTGCATAAATGGCGGCAGCCGGTTGATGTCAAAGCCTCTCAGACCACGACTAAAACAAGGTTTTCTGGAGATGTTTTATGCTCTTTAGTGTTTCTTGAACGCATGTTTGTTTATTCGTGCTATAAATCATCTGTGGGCATTTCTGTTCCCCTTTAAAACTTATTAATTGAAGCCGTGAAGCCAACAAAAACAACAACAACAACAACAAAACCTTTAGAAACTACATTCTGAACTGAAGAATTATTCTTTTCTTACAAACATTTTCAGAATAGAAATAATTATTTCCTCAAATAATGGAAAGATCAACTTAATGTTAATGTTGCCTCCTTAATTACCTGATTTACATTTTGTTGAAATAAAAATTACAAGCACTCCGCTTTCATGGAATAAAAAAAATAAAAATAAACAAACAGTGAAAGGCTGTACACCTGTGAGCCAGCATGTGCCGACAGCCCCGTTTCCACCAAGCACTCCGGACCAGTACAGGCCGGAACGGTTAAGTCTGGGTTGCTTTGCATTTCCACCACCAGCAGAACACGTAAATATTGATGAGCACATCATCAAGCATGTGTACGCTGCCGCGTGGCCTCTCTTCTCCACAAATCGACTGGTCCGGTCTGTGATTGTGCGGAAAACACTAGAATCCATGGAAGCCAAGACTGAGACAGAGGATCGTCCCAATCCTCAGGACATCGTAGCATATAGCCACCAGCCGAGGTGGTCTGACGATAAGAAAAAGAAGGAGAGGAATGTCTCGGATGGCAAAGATGTTGAGACAGAAACTTGGCATCTGAACAACATCCTTTGGTGCAGATGTGGAAACTGCAGGCTGATGCCGACAGTGTGTAACATGCAAAAACGGACCATGAATTCAAGCTTCACTTGTTATTTGGCCACAAACACCCCGCATCATGCCCTGTGTAGCAACAGAGACTTCAATTAATGTACGGAAGTAACTCTTGTTTGACATGGGCCATGTACAAAAATTGTAATTCCAACAGTGGACATTGGTGCGTATGTACAGTCTTTTGTAAATGACATCAGCACCGAGCAGGAAGTACCCTCGTACTTGATTGTAGTATTCTACAATGATGGCGGCCCAGGGGCACTCGGGAGAGCGCAAAGTTAAAATGTCCAATAAAGGTATGTACTTGCAGGATGAGCGTAAAAAGTGTGGAATATCAGCTCTTTGGTATGTTTCTTATAGGAACGTATGCATTTCTCACTCTGTAATGTTCCACACCGGAGTTTTACACGATGGTTCTCTGGCATGAGTACCAGCTGTGCGTAAACTGAATCTGTCCATCAGGTTAAGGAAATAATAATCATAGTAATGACAACATCCTGTGTTTTGTGGGACTAAGTGTGCAGCTCCAAAGAGCCGCGCAGATTTCACTCAGAATTATTAACTTAAAGTGAATCACTGTTTTAAATGAAGCGTCTTTCCAAACATTGTAATACAAAAAAAAAAAAAAACTACAACCGAACAAACCTGATTTTTTTTCCCCCAAAATGAGATGTCCTCGGTTTTTTATTAATTACATCCTGACGTGCAGCAGCTGGCTGAAGAGCTCAGCTCAGAGTCTACGGAGTTACATTTGTGTCATTAATATCTGAAAGGAAATGCTTTGACAAAAACTACAGATTTTGCTTATTTCTATTTCTGTCCAGAGATCAAGGATCCAGTGACCAGTTTCATATTTATTTGCTTCAAGACTCAATAAAATGTTGTTGACATAGAAAACCTGTAAAGCTGACTTTTAGTACACAGAAACTTCACAGGAGGTATTGATAAGGGAATCCAAGGCTTGGCGAACAAGGATCATCAAGGCTGTCCACATCGTCATCCGCAGGCACGCTCGTGGCTGACCAGTCCGTTGCAGGAAAGGCAGATCCGCGGGCAGTGTCTGAAGGTGAAGATCACATCCGGTGTGGCGGCAGAGGTGGCGTGGGCCTTCCTTCTCTGACGCTTGATCTTGACTGCATTTCTCCTGTCCTCTTCAAATTCAGTGGATAATGTGGTGCCAGGCACCACGGTCTGCAGCCTGGTCTGACCAACACTGGCAGTTAACATGGCATGCGGTGAGGGAATTCTTGAGGCAGTCCTTGTATCGTTTCTTGGGGGCACCTCTTTCTCAATGGCCGGTGGAGAGTTTGCCATACAGGACAATCTTCGGTAGGCGATGGTCCTCCATTTTGCAGACATGACCTGCCCATCGGAGCTGATATTTCAGTAGAACTGCTTTGATGCTGGGGATCTCAGCCTGCTCCAGAACTTCAACATTTGTGATGAAGTCACTCCAGTGAATGTTGGGGATGGAGCGGAGACAGTGCTGGTGGAAGCGCTCGAGGAGACGGTTGTGACTGCGATAGGTCACCCAGGTCTCTGAGCCATAGAGAAGGGTGGTGAGAACAACAGCCCAGTAGACGCGGCTCTTCGTCTTGCTCTTCAAGTTTTTGTTGTTCCAAACTCGTTTGTACAGTCTGCCAAAGGAGCTGTTGGCTTTAGAGAGACTGTTGCTATTTTTTTTTTCAATCTTTGCATCAGATGAGATGGTGCAGCTCAGATGAGTGAATTGCTGAGTTGATATCAGCTCCGTGTCACCAATGGTTCTTAGGGTCTGGTGGTAATTGTCCTGTGAGGCGGGCTGATGAAGAACCTCTGTCTTCGTGAGGCTGACCTCAAGGCCAACACACACACAGTGGTGGGCACAGTTAACCAAAAAGTTATCTTCGATATCAGATAATCAGCTAACTGAAAAGTTATCTTTTATGAAGCTAAACCCAAAACCACCCAAAAATGTATCGAAAGCTACGGCTAACCGATAACTTTCAGCATTGTCTCTGGTACACTTTGCAACTAACAAGCTGAATCGCTTCTGGTAGTGTCAAAGACGACTACAGACCCAAACGAGTCAGCACTTCCGTCTTTGAGCGCCCTGCCCCCTGTTGGAAGCTCTTGTTTACTACATTGCTTGTAGCATTGAAGCAGCTGAGAAAAGCAGCAAAGCTCAACTCTCTACTCAATAACAGTGTCGCCATGAAGCGGAGGTCTTGGAAATAAAGCAGTGCTGACTCATGGTTTGGTTCATAAATAAATTTAATACTGATAGAATAACTCCATTAATGTCAATTCTGTCATTTGTACAAATTAAAATATAACATATCTTTTCATTTGAAATAATCCACTAATTCTGAAGTTTTGTAACGAATACAGACAGATGCCAAAGGGATTATGGGTAAATGAGCCTCTGCTAACACTGACTGGTTGACTCATTCATTCTATGTAAAACCAAAATGTTAATGTGAGATGTGTGTGTTGGTGTTTACACATAAATGTGCTTCTGTAAAATATGTTATTTTTTATTTGTAAAAAAAAAGAAAGAAAGAAAAAAAAAAGCCATTTGCTAAGCCAAAAAGTTGATTTGACAACCATCTGATATAACTGGGGGTCAAAATAAATAGAACACTGCCATCTACTGGTGCCCAGACGCTTAGTACTTAGGGCAAATACTGCCATGAACACTACTGGCCAGTAGATGGCAGTAGGGACCCTGAAAACTTGCAGTTTTCATACGGATCATTTATTATTCCAAATAAATAATCCGTCCATGTCTGCTACATTTAAGATGCGTGAATTTAATAACGCAAACTGAATTTCAGACATCTTATATACATTACTCTGGATCAAACACGACAGACAGTGTTTGACATAAACAGGACTCTAAATACCAAACAGGAATCAAATGCAATGATTCCAATTGAAAATAATGGAGAAGCAACCTGGGCTTCTTCTGGGATTTTTACATAAAAACAAACACAATACAACGTCTATAAACCCAGAGAATATATTCACCAGAGTTTTAGGCACAATATACAAAGAGTTTATGCTGTTGTCTGTGTGGAGCCTGATCAGAGCATCTCAATGCATTTCTTCTGTCGTGAATGTATAGAGATTACCATAATGCACTTTGTGGAGACACCATATCCACACTAAAACCTTCAAAATTAGTGCATTACTTTAAAACAAAAACATATATCTGATATTTCCACTTTATAAAACTTCAGACATGATTTTTTTTTCCCTCCTAAGGTGGAGGGGTGTCTCAATTCATAGGCTAAAGGCCCATTGCCTTACCCCTTGTTTTAAAGGGGTAGGGCCAAGGGGAAGGGAAAGGGGTACAAAAGAGAACTGAGATTGGGGGTAAGACTTTAACCCTGCGTCAACGGTTTTGATATTTGAAACAGTCTGAACTGTTCACATGAGGACTGCAGCTTTCAGCCAATTAATGGACATATTTCGACGTATGAGTAAATTACAAGAAATACAAGACCATAACAATCACATAACTTATGGTCCATGTATGTGGGATGTATCAGACTCAGACACACACACGCATTGAATATTGTCCATGCTGAAAATGTTTTGATGTACTCACCGTATTACGATGTACATCAGTGTGCTTTTACTTACACATACGTACAGCAGTGTTTTTGATACGGTCGGACAGGAGTGTTACAGATACACAGTTTTTCAGAAAAAAAATGTAGTAATGAGCCAAATTTAGTTATTCTGGGGGGGGGGGGGGGGGGGGGGGGGGGGGGGGGGGGCTTTCCCCTCCATTTTTTATTTTTTGGTGAGTGCTGGTGTTACTAGCGATGGGTATCAATAAGATTTTAATTGTTATCGATGCCATTAGCGATTCCGCTTATCGATCTGATTCCTTATCGATACCCTCTTGTGAATTTTTTGTGTACTAAAAGTAGGCTTTACAGGTTTTCTATGTCAGCAGATCCAAGAGCTTTTTCTTAGCGTGCGCCCGCTCTGTGGAACGGTCCTTCCTGTGACTGTGAGCAGACCGTGGACATTTTAAGTCAAGACTTAAAACCTATTTTTACTCTTTCTTATGAATAGTTTCTATTTTTTATCTGTTTATTTTTTACTTCTGTTTTTAATTTTGTATTGAATTGTTTTCATTTTTATTTCTTTATCTTAATTTTTGATGTTGAACTGTTCTGTGTGTGAGGTGGCTTTTGTTGGGATTTGGGGCTTTATAAATTGATTAAATTGAAATGAAATTGAACAACATTTTATTGAGTCGTAAAGTAAATAAATATGAAATTGGTCACTGGATCCTTGATCTCTGGACATGATAAACTCTACATGGTGGATCCTTGATCTCTGGACATAAATAGAAATAAACAAAAACTGTAGTTTTTGTTAAAAAGCATTTCCTTTCAGACATTATTGGCATGAATGTCTTTCCATATGTCTGAGCTGAGCTCTTACAGCTCAGGGCTGCGCTGCACGTCAGGATGTAATTCATAAAGAATGCAGGACGTCTCATTTTGGGAGGAAGAAACATTTTAGTCAATTGTAGTTTATTGTCTGTAATATAACGTTTGTAAGAGGTGTCATTTCATTTAAAGCGGCAATTCGTTTTGAAGTTATTAATTCTGACCGGACTCTGTTGTTCTAACGTGACTCGGCAGAGAGCCGCGCAGCGCTTGGAGCTGTGCCAACGGAACGGAGGACGATTCTCGTTTCTTGACTGCACAACACAAGAGTCCCAGTTAGTGACTTTAATCCACACAAAAGTGACTCATGGTATTTTAATGGCTTTGAGAGGGGCTAAGAAGTGGACTTGCCATTTCTGAAGGGCAGCGAATCAAAGAACCAACGAGCCAGTGGATCGAAGCACTGCATCATTGGTTAATGCTTCAAAGTGGAGTCGCGCTGCAGAAGCTGTTAATTACAGAGTCACTGCAGGGTCTGTAATCAATGTCGAGAAATGATCATTTTCCCAACAAACACCCTCAAAAACAACGCCCGCTCTGAAGAACCGATAAGGGAATCATTAAGCAAAAAGATGATTGATATCGGTGGGTTGAATCAATTCTTAACGATACTCGAAAAGAACCGGTTCTCAATACCCAACCCTAGGTGTTACTTCCATCATTGTCTGACTTACTCTAATTTTCTGTTTTACTCAATCAGAAACCAAAAGGACGGTGGCTTGACCGTTCCTTTCTCACCTGTTCCTGAGGCCCAACGGCAAATTTCTCTTCCCCACGTCAGTCGCCGGGTTCATGCAGGCAAAGAGCCGGAAGTCGGGGTGGCGAATCAGTGGCTCTGTTTAAAAAAACAAAAATAAAATAATTAATAACAACAGAAAAATAAACAGCAAACATATGGGAGTGAAACGACAGAGCTGTAATGCTAGAAGAAGGTACACACAGAAGGTCATCTGTTCTGGAGGCTTGTTTAAAGTCTCATCAGATGGCTGACACATCAACACGCACAACTCTGTGCCATGGCGCTCTGGAGGAGTTCAAACTGTCACTTCCTGCTTTCATTAAATAATAACATCTGCTGTGACGTCCAATAAACCTCTGGAAAGGCTCCGCCCTCTCGTTAGCCACAGGACGTGCAAACAAAACAAACATGTGCATTCATTAAAAAAAAAAAAAAAAAAAATCCCAGGATAAGTTTGGAAACAAACACAGTTTAGAGAAAATGAATAAAATCACAAACATGATATTCTGCATTTAATGAGTCTGATACGAGACAGTCAGACAGTCTCTCAGAGATAGAGACAGTCTCACTCTGTCTGTCTCTCTGAGAGACTGTGTCTCACTCTGTATGTATGATGTATCCAGAGCCGCTATTAACTCACTATTTGAAGAAGCAACAGTAGCAGAACTAAACGATGGTTAAACTGCAGAAATGTAACAAAGAGGATGTGATAGAGCGTGAAGTTCCAGCTAACTTGCTTCTAGCTCCAGTTATTACCTTGAGAGTGATGGATTAAACTGCATACTTAGAGATTATATATCAAATGTTAATAAAAAAAAATGTTCATGGATTTTCATCCAACCTGATGGAGCTTGACAGGTGCTGCAAAGAGGAATGGACCAAACTGTCCAAAGATAGGTGCAGCAAGCATGTGGCATCATATTCAAGAAGACTTGAGGCTGAAATTGCTGCCAAAAGGTGCATCAACAAAATATTGAGGAAAGCTGTGAATATTTTATGGACATGTGATTTCTTAGGCTTTATTTTTAATAAATTTGCAAACTTTCAATAAAACTTTTTTCATGTTGTCATTATGGGGTTTTGTGAGTCAATTTTGAGTGAAAAAAGGAATTTACTCTATTTGGAATAAGGCTGTAACATAACAAAATGTGGAAAAAGTGATGTTGGTTGTTTTGATGGAAACGGTTTGAGTGGAAAAACCGGTGGTGCGTTTTCAACCAAGTAAGTTTTCTGGCTGCTGCAGATTCGGTGGGTTGATGTCGCTTGAACTTACTAAACATTCTTTTTCCAGTCCTTCCAATTCTGTGAATTCTCTTGTTTCTAGTGTTTCATTCTCAGGAAAAACATCGAAGTTGACATGTTGATCACTGAGATGGATATTGAAGCACCCGGGGACACAACATGTCATCCCGGCATTCTGAGCCTTTTGTTTACTTCCTGAGCGTGTCTGTGTGTCTGCAGCAGGCACACATTTCCCACAATCCCCTGCACGACCAGAATCAAACATGGCGGGTATGTAAGCCCCATATTAGACGTTCATTTACAACACATGAGCGCTGTCTCACTGCTGGGAAGAAAAATGAAAGTTGGCCAAATGGGGAGGGGGGGGCGGGTTTGGCCACAGAGTAGCGTTAAAGGTGACAAGATTGCACCGTGTTGCCTTTAAGTGTTGTCTGGTGACGAAGCCACAGCTTCCAGGTCTGCTAACAGCTCGCTAATTTGGGAATGTTTAAAAACCACATTAACTTCAACTCCCAAAACATGTGGATCCACACAGTCACATGTTTGAGTTTTGTCACCTTTATAATGAACAGAAGTTGTTTTGGGGCGATTATGCAGTGTACTACCTACAGAATACATCATGAACTTTACAGTGACGTTAGTTTATTGTTGTTTTGCACTGCGTCTGCTGTCACTGATGTTCCTGTGTGTACTGTTCTCATCTTTATTTTAAACACACATTTTCCTCACTGTGGGATTGAAAACAGTTTCCAGTTTGACGTTCTCGCACGGAGCAGCTCCACTCACAGGCTGATGCTTTCACCCTCAGTAACCCAATTTCTTTCTTATGGAAACGTCTGTGTGAAGACCTGAACGATGACATCACGTGTCAGCGTGGCTGTCGGGAGTCTCACCGGTGTCGCCGCGGTCCAGCAGCACCAGAGAGCTGGCGCTGCCCTCCAGGAGTCCACTCAGACACTCCAGGGTCTCTGCTGCAGCCAGATTGATCTCATCCAGCAGAATCCACTGTCCTTTCTTCACGGCCTGTGCCAACGTTCCTGAAGACAAACAACACTTCAGCTACGGTCGTCAAACAGGCCGAAGGAGGACCAACACGGACACACCGCCGGGGTTCTTACCTCCACAAACGCAAAGGACCATGGCTGCCTCGCAGGTTCGGATTTGCTGCAGAGTCTGACTGAGTTTTGTGGCCAACGCCTCCCACTTCTCCTGCAGCAGGGTGGCTGTTTAAAGACATTAGGAACTTTTATTTTGACGACCCACAGAGGTCTCGATACTCAATGACACGTTGTTCTGATAGACCACCATTTGTCTTCTCCTGAAGCTCCTTGGTGAGTGCAGACTTGCAGACGTGGTCCATAAGTTTGAGCAGATCCTGCCAACGTTTCCCCCTGAAGCAGGTCTGGACATGACCCAAAAAGGTCAAGTTCTGCTTCCTGGAATACGTCTGAGAAAAGAGGTCCTCAAAGGCCTCACGCAGAGGCAGCAAGATCTGCTTATGGTCTACAGGCTTGTATCTGCAAAAGACAGCAAAAGATCGTTGGTGCTGTAGTGCTGGCACAAACCGACCGTCACCCATCACTGAACCCCATAAGGTCAACAGCAACAGACATTTACATCTTTCACTGGTCAAAACAAGTACATAGTCCACAGTAACCCACAGTACCCTGCGCAAACATGGATAAACTTACCACTGATAAGTGGTGCTTTTCTGGAGAAGACTTTTACAAGGTAGGTACAGTGAGTTTGACCTTTTCACCCCAAACCCAACTGGGGTCATCAACATATTGAGTTTGGTGATAATCAAGCAATCAGTAAAGAAGTTATTGTGCTCACAAGCGTTTTACAAATTATGCTCAATTATGTTTATGTCCTGTTCCCCAGACCTTCCTCCCAGTGGGCCGTCCCTGGAAAACCTCCCTCGGGAGAGGATCGGGGCATCCTCACCAGATCCCTGACCCACCTCACCAGACTCCTTTAATCAATCAATCAATCAATTTTTTTATATAGCGCCAAATCACAACAAACAGTTGCCCCAAGGCGCTTTACATGTGAAGAAGCAGCAGCTCTACTCAGAGTCCCTCTGAGATATTCAAGCTTCTCACCCTGTCCTTGTCTCATTTTCCGCTGCCTGTATCGGTGACCTTGTTGTTTCAGCCATTACCCAAAGTTCATGACCAGAGGTGAGGAGACGAGCGTAAGTACAGAGTGCAAATGGAGTGGCTCAGCTCTTTCTTCAATGTCATAGTACAGCGCCCCCTGAACCTCGGACACCATCCTAATCCGTCTATCAACATATCCTAATGTCCTTGACTGTAAATCTTAAAGATGAAACTGTTTGTAATTCTGCTGTAAATGTGAAATATGATGAACTTATGAAAGTGTGTGTGTGTGTGTGTGTGTGTGTGTGTGTGTGTGAGTGTCACCCTGAGGGTGACATGTAACACTGTGCTGGTACTAAAGTGTCAGGAAAAAAGAGGGGGGGTAAAAAGGAGCTTTCTCCACTTAAAAACAGAGTTTGCGTGGTCGCTCACCCTCCCAGCAGGTCGGCAGTATCACTCTGCTGGTTCATGTTCACAACCCGTAACTTGTGTCCTGCACAAAACAGACAAATGAGAATAATCAACATTTAGAACCCAACAGAAAAAAAGCGCCAAAATTTATTTCTTGAACAGTAAAGCCACAGTGACAAGTGTGCAAATTCAGGAATCAATCACACATCTTGCTTTCACATCCATCCATGATTTCCCAGAACTGATTGTGACGCTAAAGTCTGCAGAATAAGGAATCAGGCACATTTTTTGATTGATCTGTATTGATTCAATTAAACCAAAGTCTTCAGTCTGCGTTCCATCTCACTCTGCTTCATCAGATCAGGGCTGATGGACTCAGCGGCTCTCTCTGGTTCCTGCGCGCATCACCCGCAGCGTATTTTAAAAGCATATTTATGCTCTGCTTCACCTCAAATATGCACCAAGTCTGTTTCTGTGCTTCTTTCCAGACAATCAGGTGGTGCTTTCCACGCTGCTATCTGTGTCACTATTGGAGGTCTAAGTCGGGGCTCACCTGTGACTCGGGACAGGTACTGCACCGTGGAGGTCTTTCCTGTTCCTGTCTCTCCTACCAGAAGAACAGGTTCACCTTTGGCCACACACACAACCAGTTGTTCCAGAAGCACAGCAGATGGACGAGTGGCAGCAAACGTCTGCTTGTCCCTGTTCACCACGATCAGACACGCACACACACCCAGTCAGGAGGAGAATCAAGGTCAAAGGTCAGGTTCAAAAGACTGACGGGAGACAGACCGTGACATTGAGGCATGAGCAGTGAAGGGAGTGCAGGAGAAGGGGTGATGAGGCAGACATGTGGTGTTAGAGAGCAGGACAGAATCAGAGGAACATCTGAGAATGTCAAGATATAACAACCACCGACATCTAATCCATTTATTAATCTGGAATATTAAGTTTCCTGGATCATTACAACAGTTTCTGTGGCAGAACATCAGAGAGGATCCTGGTTTCAAATCAATCAGTCAACAGACAAGACGCAAATTTACACTCGTGGCAGCTATCTGATGGATTTGGTTTCCCATAATGCCGGTCTGGATCAATCTCGTGTTTACTTGCGGCTCCATCAGACAGATGTTGGTACAGCAACATGGCATAAAGAGAGGTCAAAGGTCATGACACACTGACCCACTGAGCTGCACGGCTGCAGCCTGCTTTCGAGCCACGGTCACTCTGCCCACCACGGCCTCCAGCTCCGTCAGCACGATGCCCGGCTGGTAGCGCTGACAGAAGTGCTGCGCCTGCAGGAAGCAGAAACCAGAGCAAACATTCATCTTCACATTACTGATGGAAAAACTAAACGTTCCTCCCTTTGAAGTGCTCTGACAATCAGTGCAGGAGAAAAACATTTTGGGCCGTTTCATAAGAAATTAACCAAGTTCTGAGTAAAGTTCGGAAAAAAAAAAAAAAAAGTCACACGTCCCAAACCAGTTTTCTGGGAAAAGCTCAAAATTTAATTGTTTTTGAAATCCAGCAGATCTAAACTTAAACCTTTTCAGTTTTGGCAAAAGCATTTTGTCCAACTTTGAGCTCTGATTTCTTCACAGCTTCTGCCTGCAGGAAGCCGGGATTTAGTTTCTAGAAGGTATGACTCAAAACTCCCAGTCAGGGAGTTCTTTCCCGACCAAACAAATTTAGCAAGTATTTGCTGGTACACAATCATGATCTACTTTTCCTAGATACTGCACAGAGCAGAATGAAAGTACAGTAAAAGCAGTTAAATGAAGACGGCTGTCTGTCCCACACCACATCTCATCAACTCACTTTAAGTGTAGTTGTAGTAACAAAACCAGGATACAAAGTAATCTGACTAAAAGATGTTTTAGTTCTAAAAATACATTTGTTATGATCATTACTGTTGGCAATATGTCTGTAAATAAAAAAAAATTGCTTTAAAATTGGAACTTTATGCAAATTGGGGGGAAGGGTGACCTCTGCCTCCTCTAGCTATATGCCCTGTAACCAAGAAGAAAACAGCCACAATGACCGTTTTCCGGAACACCAGCAATGCTGTCGATGAACGGACCTGCCAATCAAAACACACCAACGTCAACATGTGACCACTTCCACCGTTCTGTATCCCTCTGAGGTCCAAGGCCATTTTCTCAATTTTAACCAGACCTTCAGCAATTTCCTTTTTATACAGTATAATGTGTTGCGTAACAAAATGTTCAGAACAATTTCAGCTTTCTGAATGTGAGGCATACATTTGGACCCAAACCTGAAATTATGACGCGTTTTTAGAAATTCTTGGATTCTTTCATGAATATACACTTTTATTCATGTGGAAAAACTGTTAGGTGTTAGAAATGGGTTTACCAAGGCTTTTAGGTCACAAACATTGTGTAATATATGAATAAGACTTTAAAACATACAATTAATTAAGAAAAATAAACATGCACAGACCCTTGATTAGAGTAAGTGGGTATCGAAAATGAATGAATGAAAATATGTGCAGTGCAGGGTAGCAGTGCCACCCACTGGTAACTACATGGCAAAGATCTGGAACATTTCAAAACAGCATATTTGTAAAACAATATTACTTACCTGTGTGCTTGATGTCAAATTCCATTTCAGATGAGCAAATTCCATTAACAATGAAAACTGATGCTGAAAAAAAATTACAACAATCCTGAGAAAGACCATCCCTCCACGTGTGTTTTTCCACAGCTATTCTGTAAGACTAAGTTGACAGGATTGTTCTTTTAGAGTTCATTGGTGTTTTAGTGAGGATCTGCCACTAACAGTGCAGGGAGGAGACATAACAAATGTGACCTCAGGCATCTACGATTGGCTGCGAGTCAAAGACTATCTAGAGGAGAGATGGATATTATAGCTGAGAATGTCAATGTTCTGTCGCTGATCTATTGATAAAAAGTACACTTAAAATGTGGTGACGCATCCACAGACCCCAGAGGGTTAACTCACACCACAAACACAGTCCAAACAGCATGATAAAGTCTCAAATTTGGACAACCAGCTGGCCACAAAGTGCTAAAAACTCTACTTTAGTCACAAGGTTTAGAACCAGACATTCACACACTCTGTGTACTTTGATGTGTCAGTGAAACACTGCAGGCGTTCTGAAGTTTATTTATAAACAGAGTTAAATTTTATCGTGGTGGTTTTATTGCCCAGCCCCACGTGATGGATCAGATTCTGTGAATAAACTGTCATAAAGTCGTCACAATCCATCAAAATGAAGCTGAATAGAGTCTCCGGTCCCTCAGCCGGATTCTTGTTCCGCACTGATGTTTAGTTCATCTGAGAGACGAGTCCAACGACCCTCTAGATTTGGAGGAGTTGACTTATTTTGTTGAAGTATTACGGTGGGACTCAGGGGGACTTACTGAACTGAGTGGTGACCTGTTCCTGAGAGAAAAGGTTTTCTGGGTTCACCGTCCTCTTGAAGTGGTTCTCCAGTATGGATCGGATGACCGCCTCCTCCTCCAGTTTCCTGACACGACCTGCCAGCAGCATGTACCTGACCGAGATCACAGGTACTTTAAGGTCTGGTTTAAAAAGGAAGGGTGGTGTTGACGGCGAGCGGTGTTGGAGCTCACCATCGTCAGCCAGGTGCTGCAGCCAGTCCCGAGACGCCTCCGTCTGCTCCTCCAGCCGGTAGCGGTCTGCCCAGCGGAAAAGATCCCTGAGGGTGATGAAGCCATGTTTGCCAGCAAACACAGACGACCCCCGACGTAAGGACTGGAACAGAAAAAACTTTTAGGATTGGTAAACCCAGAGGATGCATGGTCTCAGTCAGGCCAAACGTGTCCTGCTCCGTGACCTTCCTGGCCTTAGGTTTCCTCTGGATGCTCTCTGGCTGGTTGACCTACCAGGAGTCAGGTACCTTCAGCACTGGACCTCAGATTCGAGAAACTTTAAATAACAACACTAAAACTGATGCAGCATCTTGTTTTACAATCAGAAAACCAAAAGGTCTTCAGTAATTTTGCTCTGATTTGTGTTTGAACCTGATCAGCTGACATCAGCAAACACCTTTAACATCTCCAGGGTCACACAGCACTGCTGAGATGCCTTTAAGCAAAACCAGAAGCAACCAACAGTGGACAAACATGGTTTGAAATAAGGTGTCCAGATTAGCTGGTAAACAGGAAGCAGAGCGTGGCGTTACCTGAAGGTCTTGCATGACCTTCACCAGCTTGCTGCAGTAAGACGGTGGCAGGCTGCACCTCTGGTGGAGGATGATCTCCAGCTCGCTGCTGGGCAGTGAGTCAAAGTGCAGCTCCACAAAGCGGTTCCTGAAGGCCCTCGAGAGCACCTGGAGGTTGAACGGACACCAGCTCATCTTTGCCACTTCATCTTTTAATCGCAGGCTCAATTAGGTAAAAATGAGCCAAAATCACATCAAACATGTTTCTTCTGCCTGTAAAGTCTTTGAACTCATCTGAAGTTACATCAAGGGGAAAAAAAAAAAACTATTTAAATTAGCAGTTCACCTTCCTGCCGCCGTACAGACCAGGAGGATTCTGGGTGGCAAACAGCATGAACCTGGGGTGAGCCTTGATGACTTCCTGCGTCTCAGCCACAAAGAGTTCCCTGTTGTCGTCGAGCAGCCTGTTGAGAGCTTCCAGGACGTCGGTGGGGGCCAGGTTCAGCTCGTCCAGGATGATCCAGTATCCCTTCTTCATGGCATCAATCAGAACGCCTGCAATGACACAAAACACTCGATGAGCTCCTTTCAAAGAACTGAGGTATGTGTGCGCCTGTGAGAGTGCAGACTGCCACTAGGGGGTGGAAGAGGGAAGCCTCGTCATGGCAGAATGTCTGTGTACATTTGTTGTGGTTTTTCTGGCTGCAGCAGCAACACACAAAACAGAAATTTTATTTTTGATGAGAAAAAAAGATGGAGAGTGGCATAGTCAGTCACGTGGTTTTAATCAGGTAAATTAGTCAAACTGATCGTTTGTCTTCTTCTGCTGTATAACAGACGATGACGAGAACCTGCTCATGAGGCAGCTCTCCGCCTGCAGCTCTCACAGTCCATCTGAGGAGTTGGTGCTTTAGTTCGAAGGCCATGATGTAATTTTGTCGGTGAGTAGTTACTTGGCTGCCTGAGCCGATGTATATGTTTATGTTACTTTAGATTCTTTTATCCTCCACCTTAACTGTGTACAAACACACAACAGGTAGACAGGGGGCGCTGCTGCGCTTGCTGGGAAAGAGCAGCTCAGAGTCACTTTCAAAAATAAATAAATGAACTGACTGTGAAACGTACTAAGAAATGTGAAGTATAAATACAAATTATTAGTTATTATTAAGGGGCAGCGAGGGGGGGGTGCACAAACTAGTCAAAAGATGTACACAGGAACCCCAAAGTTTTCCCCATATCACTGTGATTGTAAAAGAAGCAGACGCGTCCGTTCTCGCTCCCGTTGAAAGGAACTCCTGCAGGTGAAAATGTGTTCTGTTGTTACATTTATCCACCACATATTAACCGCAGCGACATTTGGGGTAGCAGGTAGTGCACTGTTTCACCCCCCAATTAATAAAAAACTTTTTTTAACAAATGGGGCAAGCACAGAAACAACAAGAAAACATACATTTAAATGGTGCCGCTCAACAGTAATCTAAAAAGTCTTTTCTAACCTTTCTATAACTTTATTCAACTGATCATGGAAATCTTTATGCTGTGGTTGTGTCATGAAAAAATATTCAGCAGTTACATTTTAAAATTGACTTTAATGATCAGATATTTCATATTTTGTATGACTGCTTGGCCTCTGCAGTCCAGGTCTGTAAATGATGATTTGTCCAGTGCAGCGGTTTGAGAATAAGTTAATAAAACCCCTGAAGTCATACACTTACATAGAGGATGATAACGATCATCATCTCTACTTTGTGCAGGACAAATATACATACATGAATTCACACTATCACCACCAGGGGGCATTCTGTCACACAAAAGTAAAGACCATCATCTAAGTAAGTTTTATGAATTCAGTTTTATGACATTAATGCCACGTATTGCAGATGATAAAATGAATACGATGCAGGGTGTTGGACTGTGAGGCAGGACTGGAGTTTTTGGCGGCACCACACACACACACACACACACACACACACAAAGCTTCCTCTTAATTACGACATATTGTTGTCGTATTCCAGAAAGACACTGTTGATTTCTACTTGGAGTTGATAGGTTTCATGCTCCTTTGATTTATTTTCATTTCTGACTGTGAGCGGGCGTTGGCTCAGACGTGGATGGTCTGCCTGGAAACAGGTGTGCATACTGTGGTTTCGTACCCTCTTTGAAGACCAGTTGGCCCCGCTCGTCTGCGAGGAGGAGTAACAGGGCCGATGTACTCCTTGATGTCGGTGTGCTCGTGGTTGTTAGTGCGCACGCACAGGGTCCCTGGAAGCTTGCAAGCCAGCCAGCGGATCAGGCTGGGTCTTCCCACCGACCGTCTCGCCCTGATCAGCACTGGATGAGTTCTGTGAGGTGGAAACAGGGGCTGAGGGGAAAACGTATTGATTTTGTTATCAGCTCAGCGGGGGTTGCTTCTATCCTGACTGGAGCAAATGGACCTTATTAAAGAGTTATTGGGGGGGGGGGAAAAAAAAAAAAAAGGTTTGGGGGGGATTTTGCCTGAGATGTATCAACACAAGGCCAGAGGTGGTTTATTTAAAAACCGCTCCTGGACTAAACCTTTAATATTACAGCAGCATCTAACAGTGGTGTCCAACGTTGGGGTTCCGTCCCTCCAATGGGCCACAGTCATAAAAAAAAAAAAAAAAAAAAAAAATCATTTCACCAGTCACTCAAATGAATTGATCTGATTGGATCAGAGAATTCTGCAGCCTGAGCCTGAGAGTTAAAAGCAAGGGTCATGGTTCAAAAATGTCCTGGACTATCGACCCCAGACTAAAGATTTCCTACCCGCAGAACACACTCTGGCAAGGGTCACGGAGGTTGAGCTTGACGGAGCGGTGAGGATTTAGCTGGGGTCCAGCGCCGGCTCCAAGTCCCCCTGGGACACCCAGTAGCCCTCAACCTCCACACAGGTCCATCGCAGGGGGCCCGGGATGGGCTGGAGGAAAGAAGAAATGCTGCATAAAGTACTAGCATAAGATACACAGCAAATTTATTTTTTGCATGACAACACTGCCATCCTCCTGGACACAAACTGTAACGCCCAAAATACCAATGATGCTCCAAAAAGCCACTTTACCTTTTAAAAGGAGAACTCTGACATTTTTGAGGGCTGTATTATTAGATGTTTTTAAAGGTTATCTTGTCACACAGAACAAAAGTTAATTTAATCATGTGCATTACTGATTTAGAATGCAAACACCAATGTGGGCTAACCAGCTAATTAATGTACTTGGGCGGAGCAATAAGAAAGCAAATTGGCTTCTTGCTGCCACTGAGCAGGTGAAAGTTCAAAAGTGTTCCGGTGCAACCTTCATCCTTTTGTGTACTGAAAGGTACCTTACTAGAGCTGCTCTATGTAACCTGTGAGCTGTACAGCGAGTTCAAGGTGAAAAATACAATGATTCCAAACAATCAAACATACATACTGACAAACATATCCTGCCAAAATGAAGTTTGGCAGGATATTTGGGTGGGTGAGGTGGGGTGGGGGTAAGATATCCTAGGACAGCTTCCCCTGTGGGGGAAGTTATCCGGGGGGAAGATAAACTGCTACAGTGGGAGCTCTGACAGGATCCATCACTAAATGTAAATGAACTTAAAGACGACTGATTATGCAGTTAGCCGCTTACCTCAGCGTCTCAGCATTCCAAGTCAATCGTGGATTGGGGGGCTTCCACAGAATAAGCCCCTCCTCCACCTTAACAGGGGCCAGCGGGTCTCATTTTTACCGTGTTAACATGAGACTTTTTCTTTGGCAGGAGGACGTCAGTCTCCAATTATTAAAAATTCCTCCAGTGTTCTGATTGGGCATCTGTGACATAAGTGGGCAGGCTGCATTTGTCATTTTGTAAGATATTTATGCTAATTGCTTTTCTCATGAAGATTCACACAGACTGAATTCAGTGCGTTTATACATAGTTGGATAGATGGTGGATCTAATGTACGAGCTTTTTAAGATAAGTTGAGGAAAATGTTCTTGTGATTCAGGGTCTGAAACACATGAATAAAACATCTCTATCAAATCAATTAACTGAAAAAGACAAAGAATTTGAGAAACTTTTTTTTAAACAAAACTGGTCGACTCATTTCTGCTACGACCATAAATGGAAAATTAACTAAAATACACTCAACAAAAATATAAACGCAACACTTTTGGTTTTGCTCCCATTTTGTATGAGATGAACTCAAAGATCTAAAACTTTTTCCACATACACAATATCACCATTTCCCTCAAATATGTTCACAAACCAGTCTAAATCTGTGATAGTGAGCACTTCTCCTTTGCTGAGATAATCCATCCCACCTCACAGGTGTGCCATATCAAGATGCTGATTAGACACCATGATTAGTGCACAGGTGTGCCTTAGACTGCCCACAATAAAAGGCCACTCTGAAAGGTGCAGTTTTATCACACAGCACAATGCCACAGATGTCGCAAGATTTGAGGGAGCGTGCAATTGGCATGCTGACAGCAGGAATGTCAACCAGAGCTGTTGCTCGTGTATTGAATGTTCATGTCTCTACCATAAGCCGTCTCCAAAGGCGTTTCAGAGAATTTGGCAGTACATCCAACCAGCCTCACAACCGCAGACCACGTGTAACCACACCAGCCCAGGACCCTCCACATCCAGCATGTTCACACCCAAGATCGTCTGAGACCAGCCACTCGGACAGCTGCTGGAAACAAGCGGTTTGCATAACCAAAGAATTTCTGCACAAACTGTCAGAAACCGTCCTCAGGGAAGCTCATCTGCATGCTCGTCGTCCTCATCGGGGTCCTCGGACCTGACCTCCAGTTCGTCGTCGTAGCCGACTTGAGTGGGCAAATGCTCACATTCGCTGGCGTTTGGCACGTTGGAGAGGTGTTCTCTTCATGGATGAATCCCGGTTCACACTGTCAGGGCAGATGGCAGACAGCATGTGTGGCGTCGTGTGGGGTGAGCGGTTTTCTGATGTCAGTGTTGTGGATCGAGTTGGCCCATGGTGGCGGTGGGGTTATGTTATGGGCAGGCGTCTGTTATGGACGAAGAACACAGGTGCATTTTATTGATGGCATTTTGAATGCACAGAGATACCGTGACGAGATCCTGAGGCCCATTGTTGTGCCACACATCCAAGAACATCACCTCATGTTGCAGCAGGATAATGCACGGCCACATGTTGCAAGGATACAATTCTTGGAAGCTGAAAATGTCCCAGTTCTTGCATGGCCGGCATACTCACCGGACATGTCACCCATTGAGCATGTTTGGGATGCTCTGGACCGGCGTATACGACAGCGTGTACCAGTTCCTGCCAATATCCAGCAATTTCGCCACAGCCATTGAAGAGGAGTGGACCAACATTCCACAGGCCACAATTGACAACCTGATCAACTCTATGCGAAGGAGATGTGTTGCACTGCATGAGGCAAATGGTGGTCACACCAGATACTGACTGGTATCCCCCCCCAATAAAACAAAACTGCACCTTCAGAGTGGCCTTTTATTGTGGGCAGTCTAAGGCACACCTGTGCACTAATCATGGTGTCTAATCAGCATCTTGATATGGCACACCTGTGAGGTGGGATGGATTATCTCAGCAAAGGAGAAGTGCTCACTATCACAGATTTAGACTGGTTTGTGAACAATATTTGAGGGAAATGGTGATATTGTGTATGTGGAAAAGTTTTTAGATCTTTGAGTTCAATCTCATACCAAATGGGAGCAAAACCAAAAGTGTGTGTTTATATTTTTGTTGAGTGTATTTGAGGTAAATGTGGATTTTTCTGATAAACTCACATTTTTTTTTCTTTGGCGCTACAGTGAGAAAATATGCAGCAGTTTACAGTTCTAACGTTCAACTCAAGGCACCGACATCTTTACAACCACAACAACAAAGCGGCTGTTTCAAACTGTTCCGTATAGTATGATCCCTGTTCTGTGGATGATCTCCCTGCATCAATAAAACAGTCAGACCTCTGTGGAGACTTTCAAGTTCAGACTTAAGACGCACTTATTTTCCCTTTCGCATGTCTAGCATACTGGTATAGTATGTTACTGTGCTTTTTACCCTGTTAAATTCATTTTATTAGTAAACGGAGCGTGCCGCGGCCTCAACTTTATCTAAATTCTGGGTCTGTTAGTGAAGCTTAGGGCTAGTGGCCGGCGATCACCTTAGTATTCTTCTGTTCTTCTTATTGTTTAATGCTGACAAATTATACTGATTCTGTTTTTTTTTTCCTCTGTTGGAGGTGCAGCTCCATCCAGAGATGGGTGTGGTGTCTGTGCTGGAGACCCTCCTGTCCTGTGCACCGGCAACATTTCCTGTATATTTGTATTGTCAATTGTGTCTGTATCATGGCCCAAGCAGAGGGTCTCCCCTTTGAGTCTGGTCTGCTTGAGGTTCTTCCTCAAATCATCAGAGGGAGTTTTTCCTTACCACTGTCGCCTGTGTTCTTGCTCCGGGGTTTGTAAGTTTAGACCTTACTGTGTGAAAGCGCCTTGAGGCAACTTTGTTGTGATTTGGTGCTATATAAATGACAATAAATTGAAATTGAAGTATTAAATAAATCAATGCATATATCTGCATTTAGACTTCCAGCGGGATGGTGAGGCACCAGGACAGTGGGGTTTTTGTTTCCCTCCTTACTTGTTTGAGACACTTGGTGTTTCCCGTCAGGATGTTCTGACAAACCAGTTTCTGGACCACAGGGTGGGAACTCCGGTCAGCTGTGTGAGAAAACTCAGACAGAAGCCCTGCAAAGATGAAGCAGAGAAGCGGTCAGTGGAGGGGACATGCAGACGCACACACAATGAATCACCTCACAAACCCACAGGGACAGACAGGTGTCCCCGGGGGATTCAAACCAAAACAAAACAATGTTCACTTTTCAGACATTCAACTATTAAGCAGACTCGGCACACGCCTCAAGGTGCAGTGCCAACTCAGGACGGCAGGATCGACCCACCAGTGATGGCTCAGAGGTCCATCTGAGGGTGGGCCGATGGACTGATAACAGGTTTACCAGCAGGTTCTGACTGATCTGAAGAGAATTTCAGACTGATTGATCCTTACAGCTTCTTACCTCATACAGCGAGCGCTGCACGCTCTTGCAGGGGTTTGCTGCCGCGTACTTCAGCGCCCTGCACAGAGTCCGCAGACTATAGTGGGGCCTGTGACCCGTCCCGTCCACAAGACGCGAGCTAGCCTCCTTCCTCACCGCCAGGTAAAAACTGCACAAAAGCACAAACCTTGACTAAGGATACTTTACTCCAAAACACAAAACCATGAACACTGGAGAGTTTTTTCATTACAGTCGTCAGTACGGTGGATTCACCTGATTATTCCGCTGACGGTGTTCCTGTGTGGATTCAAGCACTGCAGATAGTCGGAAACCAGAACACGCAGGTCTGCTTGGTCCTCCAGCTCGTCCACATACAGCTCCGTGAACCTGAACACACAGCGTGACGTGCACAGGTCACATGACTCCAACAAACTCCTGTAGCACCCAGGAGGGGGCAGAAACCATTTTTTTTCCTGACAGATATCTCTGGAGGTTCTTTTAGTGCGACAGCGATCGCTATCATGTACTTCTGGATTTTACAGCCTGTCAAACCGTCCCCACCAGCCAAAGCTTTTGAACCGGGAACTTTCTGTACTGAAACAAAGTGCACTAACCACTTGGCTGCCCCCCCCCCCCCGATCTGTCTACTTCAGTGATAATTGTTTTAAATCATTAAAGGGGAACATAAACACTTTTTGAGAGTTTGTTTGTGCATTCCTTGGTAAAAAAAAAAATTAAGTGTTCTTCAAACACTTGCAGAATGTTTGAGCACAGTGTAGATAATATTATTTGAATCAAATTTGCCGCTAAATTGACATGTAAATGTCCACTGGCTGAAGTCAGTGGAGGACACTTCAGGTTGACGTCACTGGTTGGAGTCGTCCTCTGCTGGGGACGAGTGCAGTTTACTGAGCTCGCTCACTGAAGTTCTATTAGTCTGGTCAAGAAACAGGTGGAATATGCCAGAAAGCTGCACATGTTGGCAAAGCTACAAACGGAGGAACAAGGGAGACAAAATGTGGTTCTTCTTGTCACTTTGTCTGTGACATTTGGTTGATAAACAGGTGTATGTTTCCTGCCCGAGTCTGTCATCCGAGGATAATTCACGATTTGCAGCTGATTCACGTTTTGGGGGTTAACATGGCTCGATATCCAGGTCAGAATGGCATTTTAAATAGAATAGAATTTATTATCATCATTGTACATGACACCAGAAAAAAATCCTGTGCATGACAATGAAATTAAAAACAGTCTCTTAAAAGCACATTTAAAATAAATAAATAACCCTCAAAATTCTACATAAAACCTAGTTAAAAACACTCAATCACAGTCATCAAATGGCAGGTCCAGCAGCATTCAGTGCACAAATAACTCTTCCCACAAAGCTATTTTTAAGTCTGTTTGTTCTGGCCTTCAGTGTCCTGTATCATCTGCCTGATGGCAGCAAGTCAAACAAATAGTGTCCAGGATGGGAGGGGTCTCTGATTATAGTCCTTACCTTCCTGAGACAACTTATATACAGTTCCTCTAATGAAGGCAAGAGACAACCAGTGATCTTCTGGGCTGTTGTGAGTGTTTTTCTGAGTGTGTTCAGTTGTGAATCCCCATTGAAAATGCATTAACATCTGGGAAATTGGTCAATATTTTGCACGGTTAGACAGCGTCATGTCACTGTCCATGAAGGGACGTTGGTATTTAGTGGGCAGCATTGGGAGTGTGGACTCTAATCATCATATCTAACCTCTCTGTTAGTGCCTCCAGCAGGGAATCTCAGAATGACGCTCATCTTCCCCCCAACCAGTAACGTCACCCACCTGACCTGCATAAATGGCGGCAGCCGGTTGATGTCAAAGCCTCTCAGACCACGACTAAAACAAGGTTTTCTGGAGATGTTTTATGCTCTTTAGTGTTTCTTGAACGCATGTTTTGTTTATTCGTGCTATAAATCATCTGTGGGCATTTCTGTTCCCCTTTAAAACTTATTAATTGAAGCCGTGAAGCCAACAAAAACAACAACAACAACAAAACCTTTAGAAACTACATTCTGAACTGAAGAATTATTCTTTTCTTACAAACATTTTCAGAATAGAAATAATTATTTCCTCAAATAATGGAAAGATCAAACTTAATGTTAATGTTGCCTCCTTAATTACCTGATTTACATTTTGTTGAAATAAAAATTACAAGCACTCCGCTTTCATGGAATAAAAAAAATAAAAATAAACAAACAGTGAAAGGCTGTACACCTGTGAGCCAGCATGTGCCGACAGCCCCGTTTCCACCAAGCACTCCGGACCAGTACAGGCCGGAACGGTTAAGTCTGGGTTGCTTTGCATTTCCACCACCAGCAGAACACGTAAATATTGATGAGCACATCATCAAGCATGTGTACGCTGCCGCGTGGCCTCTCTTCTCCACAAATCGAACTGGTCCGGTCTGTGATTGTGCGGAAAACACTAGAATCCATGGAAGCCAAGACTGAGACAGAGGATCGTCCCAATCCTCAGGACATCGTAGCATATAGCCACCAGCCGAGGTGGTCTGACGATAAGAAAAAGAAGGAGAGGAATGTCTCGGATGGCAAAGATGTTGAGACAGAAACTTGGCATCTGAACAACATCCTTTGGTGCAGATGTGGAAACTGCAGGCTGATGCCGACAGTGTGTAACATGCAAAAACGGACCATGAATTCAAGCTTCACTTGTTATTTGGCCACAAACACCCCGCATCATGCCCTGTGTAGCAACAGAGACTTCAATTAATGTACGGAAGTAACTCTTGTTTGACATGGGCCATGTACAAAAATTGTAATTCCAACAGTGGACATTGGTGCGTATGTACAGTCTTTTGTAAATGACATCAGCACCGAGCAGGAAGTACCCTCGTACTTGATTGTAGTATTCTACAATGATGGCGGCCCAGGGGCACTCGGGAGAGCGCAAAGTTAAAATGTCCAATAAAGGTATGTACTTGCAGGATGAGCGTAAAAAGTGTGGAATATCAGCTCTTTGGTATGTTTCTTATAGGAACGTATTGCATTTCTCACTCTGTAATGTTCCACACCGGAGTTTTACACGATGGTTCTCTGGCATGAGTACCAGCTGTGCGTAAACTGAATCTGTCCATCAGGTTAAGGAAATAATAATCATAGTAATGACAACATCCTGTGTTTTGTGGGACTAAGTGTGCAGCTCCAAAGAGCCGCGCAGATTTCACTCAGAATTATTAACTTTAAAGTGAATCACTGTTTTAAATGAAGCGTCTTTCCAAACATTGTAATACAAAAAAAAAAAAACTACAACCGAACAAACCTGATTTTTTTTCCCCCAAAATGAGATGTCCTCGGTTTTTTATTAATTACATCCTGACGTGCAGCAGCTGGCTGAAGAGCTCAGCTCAGAGTCTACGGAGTTACATTTGTGTCATTAATATCTGAAAGGAAATGCTTTTGACAAAAACTACAGATTTTGCTTATTTCTATTTCTGTCCAGAGATCAAGGATCCAGTGACCAGTTTCATATTTATTTGCTTCAAGACTCAATAAAATGTTGTTGACATAGAAAACCTGTAAAGCTGACTTTTAGTACACAGAAACTTCACAGGAGGTATTGATAAGGGAATCCAAGGCTTGGCGAACAAGGATCATCAAGGCTGTCCACATCGTCATCCGCAGGCACGCTCGTGGCTGACCAGTCCGTTGCAGGAAAGGCAGATCCGCGGGCAGTGTCTGAAGGTGAAGATCACATCCGGTGTGGCGGCAGAGGTGGCGTGGGCCTTCCTTCTCTGACGCTTGATCTTGACTGCATTTCTCCTGTCCTCTTCAAATTCAGTGGATAATGTGGTGCCAGGCACCACGGTCTGCAGCCTGGTCTGACCAACACTGGCAGTTAACATGGCATGCGGTGAGGGAATTCTTGAGGCAGTCCTTGTATCGTTTCTTGGGGGCACCTCTTTCTCAATGGCCGGTGGAGAGTTTGCCATACAGGACAATCTTCGGTAGGCGATGGTCCTCCATTTTGCAGACATGACCTGCCCATCGGAGCTGATATTTCAGTAGAACTGCTTTGATGCTGGGGATCTCAGCCTGCTCCAGAACTTCAACATTTGTGATGAAGTCACTCCAGTGAATGTTGGGGATGGAGCGGAGACAGTGCTGGTGGAAGCGCTCGAGGAGACGGTTGTGACTGCGATAGGTCACCCAGGTCTCTGAGCCATAGAGAAGGGTGGTGAGAACAACAGCCCAGTAGACGCGGCTCTTCGTCTTGCTCTTCAAGTTTTTGTTGTTCCAAACTCGTTTGTACAGTCTGCCAAAGGAGCTGTTGGCTTTAGAGAGACTGTTGCTATTTTTTTTTTCAATCTTTGCATCAGATGAGATGGTGCAGCTCAGATGAGTGAATTGCTGAGTTGATATCAGCTCCGTGTCACCAATGGTTCTTAGGGTCTGGTGGTAATTGTCCTGTGAGGCGGGCTGATGAAGAACCTCTGTCTTCTTGAGGCTGACCTCAAGGCCAACACACACACAGTGGTGGGCACAGTTAACCAAAAAGTTATCTTCGATATCAGATAATCAGCTAACTGAAAAGTTATCTTTTATGAAGCTAAACCCAAAAACCACCCAAAAATGTATCGAAAGCTACGGCTAACCGATAACTTTCAGCATTGTCTCTGGTACACTTGCAACTAACAAGCTGAATCGCTTCTGGTAGTGTCAAAGACGACTACAGACCCAAACGAGTCAGCACTTCCGTCTTTGAGCGCCCTGCCCCCTGTTGGAAGCTCTTGTTTACTACATTGCTTGTAGCATTGAAGCAGCTGAGAAAAGCAGCAAAGCTCAACTCTCTACTCAATAACAGTGTCGCCATGAAGCGGAGGTCTTGGAAAATAAAGCAGTGCTGACTCATGGTTTGGTTCATAAATAAATTTAATACTGATAGAATAACTCCATTAATGTCAATTCTGTCATTTGTACAAATTTAAAATATAACATATCTTTTCATTTGAAATAATCCACTAATTCTGAAGTTTTGTAACGAATACAGACAGATGCCAAAGGGATTATGGGTAAATGAGCCTCTGCTAACACTGACTGGTTGACTCATTCATTCTATGTAAAACCAAAATGTTAATGTGAGATGTGTGTGTTGGTGTTTACACATAAATGTGCTTCTGTAAAATATGTTATTTTTTATTTGTAAAAAAAAAGAAAGAAAGAAAAAAAAAAGCCATTTGCTAAGCCAAAAAGTTGATTTGACAACCATCTGATATAACTGGGGTCAAAATAAATAGAACACTGCCATCTACTGGTGCCCAGACGCTTAGTACTTAGGGCAAATACTGCCATGAACACTACTGGCCAGTAGATGGCAGTAGGGACCCTGAAAACTTGCAGTTTTCATACGGATCATTTATTATTCCAAATAAATAATCCGTCCATGTCTGCTACATTTAAGATGCGTGGAATTTAATAAACGCAAACTGAATTTCAGACATCTTATATACATTACTCTGGATCAAACACGACAGACAGTGTTTGACATAAACAGGACTCTAAATACCAAACAGGAATCAAATGCAATGATTCCAATTGAAAATAATGGAGAAGCAACCTGGGCTTCTTCTGGGATTTTTACATAAAAACAAACACAATAACAACGTCTATAAACCCAGAGAATATATTCACCAGAGTTTTAGGCACAATATACAAAGAGTTTAATGCTGTTGTCTGTGTGGAGCCTGATCAGAGCATCTCAATGCATTTCTTCTGTCGTGAATGTATAGAGATTACCCATAATGCACTTTGTGGAGACACCATATCCACACTAAAACCTTCAAAATTAGTGCATTACTTTAAAACAAAAACATATATCTGATATTTCCACTTTATAAAACTTCAGACATGATTTTTTTTTCCCTCCTAAGGTGGAGGGGTGTCTCAATTCATAGGGCTAAAGGCCCATTGCCTTACCCCTTGTTTTAAAGGGGTAGGGCCAAGGGGAAGGGAAAGGGGTACAAAAGAGAACTGAGATTGGGGGTAAGACTTTAACCCTGCGTCAACGGTTTTGATATTTGAAACAGTCTGAACTGTTCACATGAGGACTGCAGCTTTCAGCCAATTAATGGACATATTTCGACGTATGAGTAAATTACAAGAAATAACAAGACCATAACAATCACATAACTTATGGTCCATGTATGTGGGATGTATCAGACTCAGACACACACACGCATTGAATATTGTCCATGCTGAAAATGTTTTGATGTACTCACCGTATTACGATGTACATCAGTGTGCTTTTAACTTACACATAACGTACAGCAGTGTTTTTGATACGGTCGGACAGGAGTGTTACAGATACACAGTTTTCAGAAAAAAAATGTAGTAATGAGCCAAATTTAGTTATTCTGGGGGGGGGGGGGGGGGCTTTCCCCCTCCATTTTTATTTTTTGGTGAGTGCTGGTGTTACTAGCGATGGGTATCAATAAGATTTTAATTGTTATCGATGCCATTATCGATTCCGCTTATCGATCTGATTCCTTATCGATACCTCTTGTGAATTTTTTGTGTACTAAAAGTAGGCTTTACAGGTTTTCTATGTCAGCAGATCCAAGAGCTTTTTCTTAGCGTGCGCCCGCTCTGTGGAACGGTCTTCCTGTGACTGTGAAGCAGACCGTGGACATTTTAAGTCAAGACTTAAAACCTATTTTTACTCTTTCTTATGAATAGTTTCTATTTTTTATCTGTTTTATTTTTTTACTTCTGTTTTTAATTTTGTATTTGAATTTTTTCATTTTTATTTCTTTATCTTAATTTTTGATGTTGAACTGTTCTGTGTGTGAGGTGGCTTTTGTTGGGATTTGGGGCTTTATAAATTGATTAAATTGAAATGAAATTGAACAACATTTTATTGAGTCGTAAAGTAAATAAATATGAAATTGGTCACTGGATCCTTGAACTCTGGACATGATAAACTCTACATGGTGGATCCTTGATCTCTGGACATAAATAGAAATAAACAAAAACTGTAGTTTTTGTTAAAAAGCATTTCCTTTCAGACATTATTGGCATGAATGTCTTTCCATATGTCTGAGCTGAGCTCTTACAGCTCAGGGCTGCGCTGCACGTCAGGATGTAATTCATAAAGAATGCAGGACGTCTCATTTTGGGAGGAAGAAACATTTTAGTCAATTGTAGTTTATTGTCTGTAATATAACGTTTGTAAGAGGTGTCATTTCATTTAAAGCGGCAATTCGTTTTGAAGTTATTAATTCTGACCGGACTCTGTTGTTCTAACGTGACTCGGCAGAGAGCCGCGCAGCGCTTGGAGCTGTGCCAACGGAACGGAGGACGATTCTCGTTTCTTGACTGCAACAACACAAGAGTCCCAGTTAGTGACTTTAATCCACACAAAAGTGACTCATGGTATTTTAATGGCTTTGAGAGGGGCTAAGAAGTGGACTTGCCATTTCTGAAGGGCAGCGAATCAAAGAACCAACGAGCCAGTGGATCGAAGCACTGCATCATTGGTTAATGCTTCAAAGTGGAGTCGCGCTGCAGAAGCTGTTAATTACAGAGTCACTGCAGGGTCTGTAATCAATGTCGAGAAATGATCATTTTCCCAACAAACACCCTCAAAAACAACGCCCGCTCTGAAGAACCGATAAGGGAATCATTAAGCAAAAAGATGATTGATATCGGTGGGTTGAATCAATTCTTAACGATACTCGAAAAGAACCGGTTCTCAATACCCAACCCTAGGTGTTACTTCCATCATTGTCTGACTTACTCTAATTTTCTGTTTTACTCAATCAGAAACCAAAAGGACGGTGGCTTGACCGTTCCTTTCTCACCTGTTCCTGAGGCCCAACGGCAAATTTCTCTTCCCCACGTCAGTCGCCGGGTTCATGCAGGCAAAGAGCCGGAAGTCGGGGTGGCGAATCAGTGGCTCTGTTTAAAAAAAACAAAAATAAAATAATTAATAACAACAGAAAAATAAACAGCAAACATATGGGAGTGAAACGACAGAGCTGTAATGCTAGAAGAAGGTACACACAGAAGGTCATCTGTTCTGGAGGCTTGTTTAAAGTCTCATCAGATGGCTGACACATCAACACGCACAACTCTGTGCCATGGCGCTCTGGAGGAGTTCAAACTGTCACTTCCTGCTTTCATTAAATAAATAACATCTGCTGTGACGTCCAATAAACCTCTGGAAAGGCTCCGCCCTCTCGTTAGCCACAGGACGTGCAAACAAAACAAACATGTGCATTCATTAAAAAAAAAAAAAAAAAAAATCCCAGGATAAGTTTGGAAACAAACACAGTTTAGAGAAAATGAATAAAATCACAAACATGATATTCTGCATTTAATGAGTCTGATACGAGACAGTCAGACAGTCTCTCAGAGATAGAGACAGTCTCACTCTGTCTGTCTCTCTGAGAGACTGTGTCTCACTCTGTATGTATGATGTATCCAGAGCCGCTATTAACTCACTATTTGAAGAAGCAACAGTAGCAGAACTAAAACGATGGTTAAACTGCAGAAATGTAACAAAGAGGATGTGATAGAGCGTGAAGTTCCAGCTAACTTGCTTCTAGCTCCAGTTATTACCTTGAGAGTGATGGATTAAACTGCATACTTAGAGATTATATATCAAATGTTAATAAAAAAAATGTTCATGGATTTTCATCCAACCTGATGGAGCTTGACAGGTGCTGCAAAGAGGAATGGACCAAACTGTCCAAAGATAGGTGCAGCAAGCATGTGGCATCATATTCAAGAAGACTTGAGGCTGAAATTGCTGCCAAAAGGTGCATCAACAAAATATTGAGGAAAGCTGTGAATATTTATGGACATGTGATTTCTTAGGCTTTATTTTTAATAAATTTGCAAACTTTCAATAAAACTTTTTTCATGTTGTCATTATGGGGTTTTGTGAGTCAAATTTTGAGTGAAAAAAGGAATTTACTCTATTTTGGAATAAGGCTGTAACATAACAAAATGTGGAAAAAGTGATGTTGGTTGTTTTGATGGAAACGGTTTGAGTGGAAAAACCGGTGGTGCGTTTTCAACCAAGTAAGTTTTCTGGCTGCTGCAGATTCGGTGGGTTGATGTCGGCTTGAACTTACTAAACATTCTTTTTTCCAGTCCTTCCAATTCTGTGAATCCTCTTGTTTCTAAGTGTTTCATTCTCAGGAAAAACATCGAAGTTGACATGTTGATCACTGAGATGGATATTGAAGCACCCGGGGACACAACATGTCATCCCGGCATTCTGAGCCTTTTGTTTACTTCCTGAGCGTGTCTGTGTGTCTGCAGCAGGCACACATTTCCCACAATCCCCTGCACGACCAGAATCAAACATGGCGGGTATGTAAGCCCCATATTAGACGTTCATTTACAACACATGAGCGCTGTCTCACTGCTGGGAAGAAAAATGAAAGTTGGCCAAATGGGGAGGGGGGGGCGGGGTTTGGCCACAGAGTAGCGTTAAAGGTGACAAGATTGCACCGTGTTGCCTTTAAGTGTTGTCTGGTGACGAAGCCACAGCTTCCAGGTCTGCTAACAGCTCGCTAATTTGGGAATGTTTAAAAACCACATTAACTTCAACTCCCAAACCATGTGGATCCACACAGTCACATGTTTGAGTTTTGTCACCTTTATAATGAACAGAAGTTGTTTTGGGGCGATTATGCAGTGTACTACCTACAGAATACATCATGAACTTTACAGTGACGTTAGTTTATTGTTGTTTTGCACTGCGTCTGCTGTCACTGATGTTCCTGTGTGTACTGTTCTCATCTTTATTTTAAACACACATTTTCCTCACTGTGGGATTGAAAACAGTTTCCAGTTTGACGTTCTCGCACGGAGCAGCTCCACTCACAGGCTGATGCTTTCACCCTCAGTAACCCAATTTCTTTCTTATGGAAACGTCTGTGTGAAGACCTGAACGATGACATCACGTGTCAGCGTGGCTGTCGGGAGTCTCACCGGTGTCGCCGCGGTCCAGCAGCACCAGAGAGCTGGCGCTGCCCTCCAGGAGTCCACTCAGACACTCCAGGGTCTCTGCTGCAGCCAGATTGATCTCATCCAGCAGAATCCACTGTCCTTTCTTCACGGCCTGTGCCAACGTTCCCTGAAGACAAACAACACTTCAGCTACGGTCGTCAAACAGGCCGAAGGAGGACCAACACGGACACACCGCCGGGGTTCTTACCTCCACAAACGCAAAGACCATGGCTGCCTCGCAGGTTCGGATTTGCTGCAGAGTCTGACTGAGTTTTGTGGCCAACGCCTCCCACTTCTCCTGCAGCAGGGTGGCTGTTTAAAGACATTAGGAACTTTTATTTTGACGACCCACAGAGGTCTCGATACTCAATGACACGTTGTTCTGATAGACCACCATTTGTCTTCTCCTGAAGCTCCTTGGTGAGTGCAGACTTGCAGACGTGGTCCATAAGTTTGAGCAGATCCTGCCAACGTTTCCCCCTGAAGCAGGTCTGGACATGACCCAAAAAGGTCAAGTTCTGCTTCCTGGAATACGTCTGAGAAAAGAGGTCCTCAAAGGCCTCACGCAGAGGCAGCAAGATCTGCTTATGGTCTACAGGCTTGTATCTGCAAAAGACAGCAAAAGATCGTTGGTGCTGTAGTGCTGGCACAAACCGACCGTCACCCATCACTGAACCCCATAAGGTCAACAGCAACAGACATTTACATCTTTCACTGGTCAAAACAAGTACATAGTCCACAGTAACCCACAGTACCCTGCGCAAACATGGATAAACTTACCACTGATAAGTGGTGCTTTTCTGGAGAAGACTTTTACAAGGTAAGGTACAGTGAGTTTGACCTTTTCACCCCAAACCCAACTGGGGTCATCAAACATATTGAGTTTGGTGATAATCAAGCAATCAGTAAAGAAGTTATTGTGCTCACAAGCGTTTTACAAATTATGCTCAATTATGTTTATGTCCTGTTCCCCAGACCTTCCTCCCAGTGGGCCGTCCCTGGAAAACCTCCCTCGGGAGAGGATCGGGGCATCCTCACCAGATCCCTGACCCACCTCACCAGACTCCTTTAATCAATCAATCAATCAATTTTTTTATATAGCGCCAAATCACAACAAACAGTTGCCCCAAGGCGCTTTACATGTGAAGAAGCAGCAGCTCTACTCAGAGTCCCTCTGAGATATTCAAGCTTCTCACCCTGTCCTTGTCTCATTTCCGCTGCCTGTATCGGTGACCTTGTTGTTTCAGCCATTACCCAAAGTTCATGACCAGAGGTGAGGAGACGAGCGTAAGTACAGAGTGCAAATGGAGTGGCTCAGCTCTTTCTTCAATGTCATAGTACAGCGCCCCCTGAACCTCGGACACCATCCTAATCCGTCTATCAACATATCCTAATGTCCTTGACTGTAAATCTTAAAGATGAAACTGTTTGTAATTCTGCTGTAAATGTGAAATATGATGAACTTATGAAAGTGTGTGTGTGTGTGTGTGTGTGTGTGTGTGTGTGTGAGTGTCACCCTGAGGGTGAACATGTAACACTGTGCTGGTACTAAAGTGTCAGGAAAAAAGAGGGGGGTAAAAGGAGCTTTCTCCACTTAAAAACAGAGTTTGCGTGGTCGCTCACCCTCCCAGCAGGTCGGCAGTATCACTCTGCTGGTTCATGTTCACAACCCGTAACTTGTGTCCTGCACAAAACAGACAAATGAGAATAAATCAAACATTTAAGAACCCAACAGAAAAAAGCGCCAAAATTTATTTCTTGAACAGTAAAGCCACAGTGACAAGTGTGCAAATTCAGGAATCAATCACACATCTTGCTTTCACATCCATCCAGGATTTCCCAGAACTGATTGTGACGCTAAAGTCTGCAGAATAAGGAATCAGGCACATTTTTTGATTGATCTGTATTGATTCAATTAAACCAAAGTCTTCAGTCTGCGTTCCATCTCACTCTGCTTCATCAGATCAGGGCTGATGGACTCAGCGGCTCTCTCTGGTTCCTGCTCGCTCACCCGCAGCGTATTTTAAAAGCATATTTATGCTCTGCTTCACCTCAAATATGCACCAAGTCTGTTTCTGTGCTTCTTTCCAGACAATCAGGTGGTGCTTTCCACGCTGCTATCTGTGTCACTATTGGAGGTCTAAGTCTGGGCTCACCTGTGACTCGGGACAGGTACTGCACCGTGGAGGTCTTTCCTGTTCCTGTCTCTCCTACCAGAAGAACAGGTTCACCTTTGGCCACACACACAACCAGTTGTTCCAGAAGCACAGCAGATGGACGAGTGGCAGCAAACGTCTGCTTGTCCCTGTTCACCACGATCAGACACGCACACACACCCAGTCAGGAGGAGAATCAAGGTCAAAGGTCAGGTTCAAAAGACTGACGGGAGACAGACCGTGACATTGAGGCATGAGCAGTGAAGGGAGTGCAGGAGAAGGGGTGATGAGGCAGACATGTGGTGTTAGAGAGCAGGACAGAATCAGAGGAACATCTGAGAATGTCAAGATATAACAACCACCGACATCTAATCCATTTATTAATCTGGAATATTAAGTTTCCTGGATCATTACAACAGTTTCTGTGGCAGAACATCAGAGAGGATCCTGGTTTCAAATCAATCAGTCAACAGACAAGACGCAAATTTACACTCGTGGCAGCTATCTGATGGATTTGGTTTCCCATAATGCCGGTCTGGATCAATCTCGTGTTTACTTGCGGCTCCATCAGACAGATGTTGGTACAGCAACATGGCATAAAGAGAGGTCAAAGGTCATGACACACTGACCCACTGAGCTGCACGGCTGCAGCCTGCTTTCGAGCCACGGTCACTCTGCCCACCACGGCCTCCAGCTCCGTCAGCACGATGCCCGGCTGGTAGCGCTGACAGAAGTGCTGCGCCTGCAGGAAGCAGAAACCAGAGCAAACATTCATCTTCACATTACTGATGGAAAAACTAAACGTTCCTCCCTTTGAAGTGCTCTGACAATCAGTGCAGGAGAAAAACATTTTGGGCCGTTTCATAAGAAATTAACCAAGTTCTGAGTAAAGTTCTGGAAAAAAAAAAAAAAAAGTCACACGTCCACAAACCAGTTTTCTGGGAAAAGCTCAAAATTTAATTGTTTTTGAAATCCAGCAGATCTAAACTTAAACCTTTTCAGTTTTTGGCAAAAGCATTTTGTCCAACTTTGAGCTCTGATTTCTTCACAGCTTCTGCCTGCAGGAAGCCGGGATTTAGTTTCTAGAAGGTATGACTCAAAACTCCCAGTCAGGGAGTTCTTTCCCGACCAAACAAATTTAATAGCAAGTATTTGCTGGTACACAATCATGATCCTCTACTTTTCCTAGATACTGCACAGAGCAGAATGAAAGTACAGTAAAAGCAGTTAAATGAAGACGGCTGTCTGTCCCACACACACAGCTCATCAACTCCACTTTAAGTGTAGTTGTAGTAACAAAACCAGGATACAAAGTAATCTGACTAAAAGATGTTTTAGTTGCTAAAAATACATTTGTTATGATCATTACTGTTGGCAATATGTCTGTAAATAAAAAAAAATTGCTTTAAAATTGGAACTTTATGCAAATTGGGGGGAAGGGTGACCTCTGCCTCCTCTAGCTATGCCCCTGTAAACCAAGAAGAAAACAGCCACAATGACGTTTTGTGGAATCTGCAAACTGATTGGCTGGTAAGAGACTTGTATCACATGCACCATCCATCAGAAACAGATGGTGTTTTAAGCAAAAAAACATCACAGCGGCAGCATCATAGGGCCCCACTGCCTGAGCGGAGCGTCATCTGCTTCCGAAACAGATGCACACTGATGACCTGTGCGAGTGAAACACGCTGCCATGCTTTTAAAACGCAGTTTCCATAGTGACGCAGCAGCAGCCAGGACTGGAGCTGCATTTACTGAGCACAGCAGAGGGGAGTGTGCACTTTGAGAAACTTTGGACTAATTGATCTCTTAATCAATTTAAAAAAAATGTATTGATTGGGCTGATTATGATCAGATTCAATCAGGAAATTCCTCTTTTCTAGGGTCAATTTTTCCAACACAATCTGATATTTGTGAATTCAGTGCGACTTCAGCCATAATGCAGCTCTGAAAAGTATCCAAAAACAAAAAGGTACTTTAAGCCATCACTGTTTTAAAAGTATCAAAGACAGAATTTCTATCCAAATCATCCTTTAATTCAATTTATTTGATTCGTAAGGTGCCAAATCAGAAGAACACTGCCTCAAGGCGGTGGAACCTCACCAACCGTGTTTTACCTGTTAGAACTTGAACAAATTAACTTTTTCCTCAGTCATGACTTTGATTTTTGTACAATAAATTCTACTTTCTCAATGAGTCATGGACTATACTGGCAATAATCTGCATCTTATCTTCCTGTAAACCTGAAAATAATCCAAGTAAAACCTCATCAGAGGATGAGAAGATGATCTGGGATCTTCGGGATGATTTCATATGCAGATTGACCTTTTCTCTGGAAACGTTGAGTTTGCCTCCAATGATTTCAGCCATTCTCAGTCGACTTTCAGGGCGGGACAGCATCGCTGAGAAACAGTCGAGGGCCTGACGAAGACAAAGTAACACCATCATTCATTTGGAATTTTAAGTTCCAATGAGGAGAGAGGAATGCTTTTTTTGCTGACCTCGTGGAAGACGTGTTGTGCCGTGGCAGAGGACGTGCTGTCAAAATCGGCACTGATCCGATTACACCACTTCAATAAATCCCTGCAAAGTTAAAAAAAAAAAAAAAAAAAAGAACAAAGACGGTTAAAAAGAAAAAAGCAGCAGACGCCTTGAACACGAGAACCGGCACCGATGGGCCTCAGGACGATGACGACGCCTACATCAACAAACTGCAGGAGCTTTTATTGAACAGCGCCCTCATGTTGTTGGACGGGTGTCGGCCTTTAATCAATGACTTTGGTTTGGATGAATTATGAACAATGGAGTGATTTTTTTTGTTATTTTTCTAAAACCCAACTGATCATTTTTACAGGAGACAAGAGAAACTAAAAATCCTGCTGAGATTCTAATGGAACCTGTTGTTGCAGACGCGTGACAAAGTCCGGTTTGGGCTGGTTTTTACCTCAGAGACAGAGCTCGTCCCTCCAGCGGCATACTGGTATCCTCAGAGAGCTGAGTCTCCTCGAGGGACTGAAGGCTGTTCAGGTCCTGGACAACGTGTCTGTCCCCAGTCAGCTGACAGTAGATGTCCAGGAGACGGTCCACAACTGCAGACAACTGGGGATACCTGCTGACCACCACCTACACACACACCCACACTTTAAGACCAGCTGAGATGCTGCAGTGCATCATGGGACACATTTAAACTTCTCTGCAGCAGTTCAAAGTGGAAGCACACAGAGTCCATAAATACTTGGACAAATATTATAAACCCGTAGATCTCACTAGTATCACAACAGAGTAACGGCCTGTTACACCGCAGCCTGAATAAATTACACTGCAGTTGGGCCATGACGTATATATATATATATATATATATATATATATATATATATATATATATATACATATATATACATACATATACACATATATACATATATACATATACATACATATATACACATATATACATATATACATATACATACATATATACATATATATATACATATACATATATACACACACAGGCAGAATTGATTATATTACTAAACATTACTTACCAGTTAAGCTGCAATATGTGTCCTGTTGCCATTATTTAGAGATAGGAGACCTAATTAAGCATCTACAGTTATGAATTCTTCATCAACCTAAATTTTAAAGTGTGTTTTTCTTTATTTTAGGTGACTGAAATGTGAATTTATTATGCCTAAAAGTCAAATAACTAAAGCTGTCAGGGTGGAGGCCGGCCCGCTGGCACTTACTCTCAGATGACTCCAGAATAACAAAGTTATTAACTCCATGAAAATAGTTGCAAACAGATCATTCTTATCTGGAGTTTCCTCAGGAGTTAAATTTTTCCAATGCAAAATCTCTAACCAGTTAAGTGCTACAAGCCCTAACGTACAGATACTTTTAAGACGTTTTTTACCGGCTGCATATTACCAGAATATGGTGTCCTGCCAAAGTGGCTTCCAAGGCTGATGTGCCTGCCAGACTTCAAAAGACTGTTCAGAACCACAGGAGACATTGTGGTGGTCAAGTGGTCATGCTGAAGAAGGGCACATTAAGCTGAAAACTGCAAAAGTTGATTACTTATCCAAAAACAAAGTAGATGCAGCAAAGGCGTCCAGATCACATAAAATGCAGATCTTGTATCAGCACACCCTGGCTGATCTTAGACCTGACTGACCGTCTGTGTGCTGAATGTGAACTCTGTTAGATTATGCTTGAAGATTTCTTCATCTGCAAATCAATCAATCAATCAATCAATTTTTTTATATAGCGCCAAATCACAACAAACAGTTGCCCCAAGGCGCTTTATATTGTAAGGCAAGGCCATACAATAATTATGTAAAACCCCAACGGTCAAAACGACCCCCTGTGAGCAAGCACTTGGCTACAGTGGGAAGGAAAAACTCCCTTTTAACAGGAAGAAACCTCCAGCAGAACCAGGCTCAGGGAGGGGCAGTCTTCTGCTGGGACTGGTTGGGGCTGAGGGAGAGAACCAGGAAAAAGACATGCTGTGGAGGGGAGCAGAGATCGATCACTAATGATTAAATGCAGAGTGGTGCATACAGAGCAAAAAGAGAAAGAAACACTCAGTGCATCATGGCAACCCCCCAGCAGTTTACGTCTATAGCAGCATAACTAAGGGATGGTTCAGGGTCACCTGATCCAGCCCTAACTATAAGCTTTAGCAAAAAGGAAAGTTTTAAGCCTAATCTTAAAAGTAGAGAGGGTGTCTGTCTCCCTGATCTGAATTGGGAGCTGGTTCCACAGGAGAGGAGCCTGAAAGCTGAAGGCTCTGCCTCCCATTCTACTCTTACAAACCCTAGGAACTACAAGTAAGCCTGCAGTCTGAGAGCGAAGCGCTCTATTGGGGTGATATGGTACTACGAGGTCCCTAAGATAAGATGGGACCTGATTATTCAAAACCTTATAAGTAAGAAGAAGAATTTTAAATTCTATTCTAGAATTAACAGGAAGCCAATGAAGAGAGGCCAATATGGGTGAGATATGCTCTCTCCTTCTAGTCCCCGTCAGTACTCTAGCTGCAGCATTTTGAATTAACTGAAGGCTTTTTAGGGAACTTTTAGGACAACCTGATAATAATGAATTACAATAGTCCAGCCTAGAGGAAATAAATGCATGAATTAGTTTTTCAGCATCACTCTGAGACAAGACCTTTCTGATTTTAGAGATATTGCGTAAATGCTCCGCACCGTGGAAAATTCTACAGCTAGCCAGGCCCCTGTAGTCGGTGCGGACCAAGGTAGCTTAGCCGCCGTTAGTTCCCCCCTGGCAGATCCCGTGCAGTCGGGAAAGCAGGCTGACTGGGTGACTGTGAGGAGGAAGCGTAGCCCTAAACAGAAGCCCCGTGTACACCGTCAACCCGTTCACATCTCTAACCGTTTTTCCCCACTCGACGATACACTCGCCGAGGATCAAACTCTGGTTATTGGCGACTCTGTTTTGAGAAATGTGAAGTTAGCGACACCAGCAACCATTGTCAATTGTCTTCCGGGGGCCAGAGCAGGCGACATCGAAGGACATTTGAAATTGCTGGCTAAGGCTAAGCGTAAATTTGGTAAGATTGTAATTCACGTCGGCAGTAATGACACTCGGTTACGCCAATCGGAGGTCACTAAAATTAACATTAAATCGGTGTGTAACTTTGCAAAAACAATGTCGGACTCTGTTGTTTTCTCTGGGCCCCTCCCCAATCAGACCGGGAGTGACATGTTTAGCCGCATGTTCTCCTTGAATTGCTGGCTGTCTGAGTGGTGTCCAAAAAATGAGGTGGGCTTCATTGATAATTGGCAAAGCTTCTGGGGAAAACCTGGTCTCGTTAGGAGAGACGGCATCCATCCCACTTTGGATGGAGCAGCTCTCATTTCTAGAAATCTGGCCAATTTTCTTGGATCCTCCAAACTGTGACTATCCAGGGTTGGGACCAGGAGGCAGAGCTGTAGTCTTATACACCTCTCTGCAGCTTCTCTCCCCCTGCCGTCCCCTCATTACCCCATCCCCGTAGAGACGGTGCCTGCTCCCAGACTACCAATAACCAGCAAAAATCTATTTAAGCATAAAAATTCAAAAAGAAAAAATAATATAGCACCTTCAACTGCACCACAGACTAAAACAGTTAAATGTGGTCTATTAAACATTAGGTCTCTCTCTTCTAAGTCCCTGTTGGTAAATGATATAATAATTGATCAACGTATTGATTTATTCTGCCTAACAGAAACCTGGTTACAGCAGGATGAATATGTTAGTTTAAATGAGTCAACACCCCCGAGTCACACTAACTGTCAGAATGCTCGTAGTACGGGCCGGGGCGGAGGATTAGCAGCAATCTTCCATTCCAGCTTATTAATTAATCAAAAACCTAGACAGAGCTTTAATTCATTTGAAAGCTTGACTCTTAGTCTTGTCCATCCAAATTGGAAGTCCCAAAAACCAGTTTTATTTGTTATTATCTATCGTCCACCTGGTCGTTACTGTGAGTTTCTCTGTGAATTTTCAGACCTTTTGTCTGACTTAGTGCTTAGCTCAGATAAGATAATTATAGTGGGCGATTTTAACATCCACACAGATGCTGAGAATGACAGCCTCAACACTGCATTTAATCTATTATTAGACTCTATCGGCTTTGCTCAAAAAGTAAATGAGTCCACCCACCACTTTAATCATATCTTAGATCTTGTTCTGACTTATGGTATGGAAATAGAAGACTTAACAGTATTCCCTGAAAACTCCCTTCTGTCTGATCATTTCTTAATAACATTTACATTTACCCTGATGGACTACCCTGCAGTGGGGAATAAGTTTCATTACACTAGAAATCTTTCAGAAAGCGCTGTAACTAGGTTTAAGGATATGATTCCTTCTTTATGTTCTCTAATGTCATATACCAACACAGAGCAGAGTAGCTACCTAAACTCTGTAAGGGAGTTAGAGTATCTTGTCAATAGTTTTACATCCTCATTGAAGACAACTTTGGATGCTGTAGCTCCTCTGAAAAAGAGAGCTTTAAATCAGAAGTGTCTGACTCCGTGGTATAACTCACAAACTCGTAGCTTAAAGTAGATAACCCGTAAGTTGGAGAGGAAATGGCGTCTCACTAATTTAGAAGATCTTCACTTAGCCTGGAAAAAGAGTTTGTTGCTCTATAAAAAAGCCCTCCGTAAAGCTAGGACATCTTTCTACTCATCACTAATTGAAGAAAATAAGAACAACCCCAGGTTTCTTTTCAGCACTGTAGCCAGGCTGACAAAGAGTCAGAGCTCTATTGAGCTGAGTATTCCATTAACTTTAACGAGTAATGACTTTATGACTTTCTTTGCTAACAAAATTTTGACTATTAGAGAAAAAATTACTCATAACCATCCCAAAGATGTATCGTTATCTTTGGCTGCTTTCAGTGATGCCGGTATTTGGTTAGACTCTTTCTCTCCGATTGGTGTGTCTGAGTTATTTTCATTAGTTACTTCATCCAAACCATCAACATGTTTATTAGACCCCATTCCTGCCAGGCTGCTCAAGGAAGCCCTACCATTATTTAATGCTTCAATCTTAAATATGATCAATCTATCTTTGTTAGTTGGTTATGTACCACAGGCCTTTAAGGTGGCAGTAATTAAACCATTACTTAAAAAGCCATCACTTGACCCAGCTATCTTAGCTAATTATAGGCCAATCTCCAACCTTCCTTTTCTCTCAAAGATTCTTGAGAGGGTAGTTGTAAAACAGCTAACTGATCACCTGCAGAGGAATGGTCTATTTGAAGAGTTTCAGTCAGGTTTTAGAATTCATCATAGTACAGAAACAGCATTAGTGAAGGTTACAAATGATCTTCTTATGGCTTCGGACAGTGGACTTATCTCTGTGCTTGTTCTGTTGGACCTCAGTGCTGCTTTTGATACTGTTGACCATAAAATTTTATTACAGAGATTAGAGCATGCCATAGGTATTAAAGGCACTGCGCTGCGGTGGTTTGAATCATATTTGTCTAATAGATTACAGTTTGTTCATGTAAATGGGGAATCGTCTTCACAGACTAAAGTTAATTATGGAGTTCCACAAGGTTCTGTGCTAGGACCAATTTTATTCACTTTATACATGCTTCCCTTAGGCAGTATTATTAGACGGTATTGCTTAAATTTTCATTGTTACGCAGATGATACCCAGCTTTATCTATCCATGAAGCCAGAGGATACACACCAATTAGCTAAACTGCAGGATTGTCTTACAGACATAAAGACATGGATGACCTCTAATTTCCTGCTTTTAAACTCAGATAAAACTGAAGTTATTGTACTTGGCCCCACAAATCTTAGAAGCATGGTGTCTAACCAGATCCTTACTGGTTGGCATTACCCTGACCTTTAGTAATACTGTGAGAAATCTTGGAGTCATTTTTGATCAGGATATGTCATTCAAAGCACATATTAAACAAATATGTAGGACTGCCTTTTTGCATTTACGCAATATCTCTAAAATCAGAAAGGTCTTGTCTCAGAGTGATGCTGAAAAACTAATTCATGCATTTATTTCCTCTAGGCTGGACTATTGTAATTCATTATTATCAGGTTGTCCTAAAAGTTCCCTAAAAAGCCTTCAGTTGGTTCAGAATGCTGCAGCTAGAGTACTGACGGGGACTAGCAGGAGAGAGCATATCTCACCCGTGTTGGCCTCTCTTCATTGGCTTCCTGTTAATTCTAGAATAGAATTTAAAATTCTTCTTCTTACTTATAAGGTTTTGAATAATCAGGTCCCATCTTATCTTAGGGACCTCGTAGTACCATATTACCCCATTAGAGCGCTTCGCTCTCAGACTGCGGGCTTACTTGTAGTTCCTAGGGTTTGTAAGAGTAGAATGGGAGGCAGAGCCTTCAGCTTTCAGGCTCCTCTCCTGTGGAACCAGCTCCCAATTCAGATCAGGGAGACAGATACCCTCTCTACTTTTAAGATTAGGCTTAAAACTTTCCTTTTCGCTAAGGCTTATAGTTAGGGCTGGATCGGGTGACCCTGGCCCATCCCTTGGTTATGCTGCTTTAGACGTAGACTGTGGGGGGGTTCCCATGATGCACTGTTTCTTTCTCTTTTTGCTCCGTATGCATCACTCTGCATTTAATCATTAGTGATCGATCTCTGCCCCCCTTCTCGGCATGTCTTTTTCCTGGTTCTTTCCCTCAGCCCCAACCAGTCTCAGCAGAAGACTGCCCCTCCCTGAGCCTGGTTCTGCTGGAGGTTTCTTCCTGTTAAAAGGGAGTTTTTCCTTCCCACTGTGGCTAAGTGCTTGCTCATAGGGGGTCGTTTTGACCGTTGGGGTTTTTCATAATTATTGTATGGCCTTGCCTTACAATATGGAGCGCCTTGGGGCAACTGTTTGTTGTGATTTGGCGCTATATAAGAAAAAAAAGTTGAAGTTGAAGTTAATATGCGCTTTGAATGACATATCCTGATCAAAAATGACTCCAAGATTTCTCACAGTATTACTAGAGGTCAGGGTAATGCCAACCAGTAAGGATCTGGTTAGACACCATGTTTCTAAGATTTGTGGGGCCAAGTACAATAACTTCAGTTTTATCTGAGTTTAAAAGCAGGAAATTAGAGGTCATCCATGTCTTTATGTCTGTAAGACAATCCTGCAGTTTAGCTAATTGGTGTGTGTCCTCTGGCTTCATGGATAGATAAAGCTGGGTATCATCTGCGTAACAATGAAAATTTAAGCAATACCGTCTAATAATACTGCCTAAGGGAAGCATGTATAAAGTGAATAAAATTGGTCCTAGCACAGAACCTTGTGGAACTCCATAATTAACTTTAGTCTGTGAAGAAGATTCCCCATTTACATGAACAAATTGTAATCTATTAGACAAATATGATTCAAACCACCGCAGCGCAGTGCCTTTAATACCTATGGCATGCTCTAATCTCTGTAATAAAATTTTATGGTCAACAGTATCAAAAGCAGCACTGAGGTCCAACAGAACAAGCACAGAGATGAGTCCACTGTCCGAGGCCATAAGAAGATCATTTGTAACCTTCACTAATGCTGTTTCTGTACTATGATGAATTCTAAAACCTGACTGAAACTCTTCAAATCTGCAAATGATGAAAGCATGTTAAATGTCATTTATTCAGTGCTATTTCTGTTATTCTCACATACAGAATTATTAAAGTATCTGTAAGTTAAGGTTTGTAGCACTTAACTGGTTAGAGATTTTGGATTTTGCATTGCAAAATTGAATTCCTGAGAAAATTTCACATAAGAATGATCTGTTTGTAACCTATTCTCACTGAGTTAGTAATTTTGTGATTTTTGTCATGATATTGTGACTCAACTCGAACCTCGTCTTATTGAATGCATTTACTTGTAGTGTCAATACACATGCACTGTGATGAGACCGTCAGCCCAAGACTGAGGTTTCTAGTCATTGATATTTTCACACTGTGAAAGGGGCTTTTCCACTATGAAGAGGGCCAAGACCCCCCCCACCCCCTCCCCAAAACAGGCTGAAAGAAGAAACCCTGGACAACCTCCTTATGATTTCTACTGAAGGAGACAAGGCAGAAACACTCAGCTTTAAGTCAGCTTGCAACAACTGGGCCAAGATGAATAAAAGAAGAATTGATGTTCCTACCTGAGCATTCTTTAATCAAATCTATGACAGAAATGTACATGTAACTGTTTTAGTTTCAATAAATGTCGTGAGCTCATGACCTGGGTGTCATTGAGAGCTTAAGTACCTGATTGGATGGATGAATGAGATTTATCGTCATTGTCATTACAAGTGCAACAACAACGAGATTACGTCCACACTCAAATTGCCACAGACAAGATACAGCAATTAATCCACAATTATTACTTGTTTACCGTAATAATGGCACACATCAGAATTAAAGACAACACATTTGACAATATTCCTCAGGCTCTGAAATCTTCGTCTTCATCTGCAAGGTGCGCATTTGCTCCGAGATGCCATCCAATTTGCGTCTGAGTTCAAGGGTTAACGCAGTCTGAGAATGCATCGCCTTGCCCAACTCATTAATCATGACAGACAGGTGAGGGGTTGCGGTTCTGGTGGCAGCCGTCTTTCCAATTTTCCAGTAGGTCAGGGCAGCACATAAGATAAGTACCAGCCCTCTTACTATGAAACCAAATACAAATAAATCCTCAACGTCCTCCATAGAGAATGGTGCAAAGCACGTGACTCGCCACGTCTCCCAGGCGTCGAGAACATACAGTAGCCCGCAGGGTAGGTTCCATCAGAGCATGCAGGGTCTCCCTGCCCTGATCTTCTTGTAAAATAAAATGGAGTCAATAACATTCAGAGACCAGCTGATCAATTCCATGGTTAATCCAATATAGTTTGAAGAATTCACAGTCTCGTGAAGTAGGGACTTTGAAGGTTGGAGCAGAGATAAGTGAGAGAGGAGGAGATGTGTCCGCCCTCGCCGGAGTCCCAAGCTCTTAAGTACCTGACTGTCTAATATTTTGTAAACATGGTATGTAAAAGGTAAAAAATATGGTCTAATTAAGTTCATTCCAGAGCTATTTGACATATTTAGACAGACAGAGAAAGCCCTTTATAAGCCCGTAATGCAAACACTACGGGTGGGGCGGGGGAGCTTTGCCCCCTGGGCCCCCAACCAGGGCACCACCTAAGTAGCCCAAGAACCCCCAGCTTCTTAATGTACAGCTGAGAACGTAATGAAACAGAAGTCAAAGTAAATGTTAGGATCACTGTATTTTTTTGTTTAGTTTTTTAAATATCCTTTTTCCAACTTTTCTCGATTCAAGTTGTACAATTAAACATAAATAGCAAACAGATAATATTTCCATGTTTGATCTGATGACTTGCCTTCTTCAGCTCTTCTCTCGTCATGTCTCCCATTTGTACTTTGGTCCAGTATTTGTCCAGCAGCGCTGCATGAGAGTTCTGAGGTCTGTGCCACGTGCCGCCACCGCAGTACAGCCTAAAAACACACCAATAACCAACACCACAGCTCAGCAAACAGCTGGACCCACTGCAGGCGGACCCCAGCCCCGTTATAAACATTCACTCTGTTCAAACCCAAAGCAGGACGGAGACATGTGCATCCCCACGTCTCTGAAATCTAGAGACCGTTATTCAGTTATTCTGCACCCAACGAAGGAAATGCAAAAGACGACGAGCGATCTCTGAGGAGGAAACGCCTTACTGTCACAGGTTTAGCCACACCCCCTCAGGTAAGACCGCGTCTCCCAAGTTAAAAAACAAATGGGTCTGAAGTCCGAAACTGAAAAATAATCTGAAAAAAAGCTTTTAATAAAAAACAAACCAAAAGCATTCTAAACAAATTCCCAGTTTATGTCAAAGTTCTATTCAAACAGGAACAACGTGCCTCCTTCTTGAATACGTTGCTGTATCTTCAAAATTGCAAAAGTTGGACTTGAATTTAATTTTTAAAATTTTATACCAACAAATTTGAATTCCCAAATTTAGTCCCATAGAGGAGGAAACAGGTCACAGGCCAACAGAGTGCTGAGAGCAGTCGCCGGCCTCCATGCTAAATGCGACGCTGAGAATCAAACAGAACTCAAACCTTCTCGTTGCAAAAAATTGAAATCCAGGAGCAATGTCAATGCAATCTTCTCGTCCTGGAATCAGCAACTTCTTGTTCTCCATCAGAGGCAGCAGCACCGATATCTACAAAAACAGCACAGAAACGTATTTTAACTCTCGCCCTTCAATGGAATAAAATTATAATTGTGTCGTGATTAGACAAGGGCCGATAACCGGTATCATGGCATACCGCGGTATGAAAAAGCCACAGTATCAAAACCACTAAAATTTTTTCGTTATACCGTCCCTGCAGTATGAGTGGGTTAATCACACACCACCAGACAGCCCCCCTCAGTAACCCCCCATCAAAACAACATCCAAATCACAAACCACCAGACAGTCCCCCTCAGTAATCCCCCATCAAAACAACATCCAAATCATAAATCACCAGACAGCCCCCCTCAGTAATCCCCCATCAAAACAACATCCAAATCATAAATCACCAGACAGCCCCCCTCAGTAACCCCCCATCAAACAACATCCAAATCACAAACCACCAGACAGCCCCCCTCAGTAACCCCCCATCAAAACAACATCCAAATCACAAACCACCAGACAGCCCCCCTCAGTAACACCCCATCAAAACAACATCCAAATCACAAACCACCAGACAGCCCCCCTCAGTAACACCCCATCAAAACAACATCCAAATCACAAACCACCAGACAGCCCCCCTCAGTAACTCCCATCTAGACATGGACTGATAACCGGTTTCACGGTATACTGAGGAGTTTTCTGCATCTGTAAACTCACCACATCCAGAGGAGCATGGTCTATGTCTTCCAGCAGGATCCACTGGCCTTTGGACACAGCCTGTGTCAGCGTCCCTGGCTGCCACACAAACTTCCCCGGAATGTCGGTACAGCGGTACATCCCGAGCAGCATCTGAGAAGAGAAATTAAACCAGGTCTCTGGTGGTTTGGACACCACTAGACATCCACTGTGACTTTCCCCACCTTACTGTCAGTCTGATCTCCAAGCTGGACTTTCAGGATCTTTGAAGCTTTCCTGTGTCCTGTGACCGCGGCTATGAACTCCACAAGCGTGGTTTTGCCACATCCAATTGGACCCTCGAGGAGCACCGCCCTCTGAGACGCCACAGCCAATGCCAGTCTCCTCAGACTGCGGCAAGTTGAGTCCACCAGCACCATGTCTTTCAAGTTCACCTACAAAAAGGGCTCAGCTTTAGGACTTCAAAGAGCAGAGTGTTTTTTGTGATGTATGAAAGGTCATCTACCTGTTCGTTCTGTTCGGGAATTATTCTAGGAAGTACAACGCCACAAACTGCTACCACTTTGTGGGACAGGTCTTCTGACACCACCTGTCCCTGGATAAACCTGTTAGCTTTGTCCTGGCGCCACCTGACAGAGCCCTGATTGACTAAGACCAGAGCCTTTTCCACCTCCAGGTGCTGAGATTCTTCCAGAGCCCTAAAAGATCAAATCAAATTCAGATTTAATGAACCGTCATCGCCGCTGGATCAGCTTCATGGTTTCACATCATTCACATTAATGTGCACAAAGATACACTGACAGGAACGACACCTACTTCATTTTCATGTGCAGGATCTCCTCGTTCATCAGCACTTTCCTCAGAAAGATGCTTTTCTGGTTATCGGTCATGTGAGTCACCAGAGCTAAACACAGGGCCGTGTACCTGATGGGCATAAGACAAGAACCAATCACCAATCAGGGGAGGGGCCAATACCATCTGATGTAAATGTAAACAAGCCAAAGAATTAAGACATATGATTTAAAAATGTATGAAAGTCACAAAACGACAATCTTCAACACATCCCACCATCTGCACCGTCACTGAGGTGCCCATAAGCAAGGCACTGAAGCAGCACAAAACACACTGTATTATCCAGTGTGTAAGTAGCAGCTGTCAAAAAAAAATGCTTCATGGCATGGAAAAGAACCAAACCAAATGAAGGAGTACTGCTCATGACTTGGGTGTTATTGGGAGTTTTCTGCAGTACTGTCCCTCAAGAGCAAGAGGACATTACATTTTTATTATTTAAAATACATTTTCACTTCAATGTGAACTTCAGATAAAGTGTCAGGGTTATTTCAAAAAGGGCAGAAGACTCGTAACAAGAGGCCAATGGTGAGTCGTCAGACACTGCAACATGTTGTTTGGGGGGGAAAAAAAAAAAAGAAAAAAAGAAAAAACGGCCACAGAACCCAACAACAGCAGACACTCAGGTCCTTGGACTTTCTCTTTCACCGGGTTCTGACAAGCTGGTTGCTTGTCAGAACCCGGTGCAGTTTCAAAGTGCAGTGGATCCACAACACCCAAAACCAGCACATGCCCCCAACTTTCAGAACCATGTGGTACCAGTGAATGATTTTTGTGAATTTGATTTTACTGTAAAACACTTTGGACACCATCTGGCTGCTGTAAAGAGTTATAGAAATAAATACTGATTGATAGATTGATCTCTAAAGGCACCAACATCCGTCTGCTTTAGTTTCCACCGTCAGTGGCTCAGTGCTTATTTTCACATTTGAAAGAACAAACCAGGTCTCCGTTGCACGCACAATCCCAGAACGTAACTAACTGAGGTCTGACTGCAGAACAGAGAGCTGGGAAATACACAGTGCCGCAATCCACTTCAAGAGCTGGTTCTCGAACTCCCTGTGTTTCTGACGTGCAAACAGGGACCAACACTGTGAACTGAAGCCACCTCCTGCCCGCGTGCATCACACCAGCACAACCTGCACCAAAGGATTAAAGAAGATCGGACCCACCCTCGAACCATGACATCACTGGTGAGCAGCTGTGACACGCAGGGACTCCAGTCCCAGAGCACCCGAAACCTGGCACAATCGCTCTGCAGAAAACGCAGTGTAGCACCCATGAGGTCACGCAGTTTCATCCTCCTGGGGCCGTATCGCACCGATGACGCCTCCTCGCTGGTGAAGAAGAGCCTCTGGAACACTGGGGGGGCGTCGCTGAAGTACCTCACCGCAAACCTTCAAAAAATAAACAAACCAGGAAATATTTACATTTAAGAAGCTGAAATAAAAGATGATTCATCAATTATTACAACCCCAACTCCAATGAAGCTGAGACGTTGTGTAAAATGTAAATAAAAGCAGAATACGATTTGCAAATCCTCTTCAACCTATATTCAATTGAATACACCACAAAGACAAGATATTTAATATTCAAACTGATAAACTTGATTGTCTTTGTGTAAATATTTGTTCATTTTGAAATGGATCCCTGTAACATGCTTCTAAAAAGTTGGGACAGTGGTATGTTTACCACTGTGTTACATCACCTTTCCTTCTAACAACACTCAATAAGCGTTTGGGAACTGAGGACACTAATTGTGAGTGTCATGATTGGGTATAAAAGGAGCATCCCCAAAATTCTCAGCCATTCACAAGCAAAGATGGGGTGAGGATCATCACTTTGTGAGCAACTGCATGAAAAAAAATAGTTCAACAGTTTAAGAACAATGTTTCTCAATGTTCAATTGCAAGGAATTTAAGGACTCCATCATCTACAGTCCATAATATAATCAGAAGATTCAGAGAATCTGGAGAACTTTCTACACGCAAGCGGCAAGGCCGAAAACCAACACTGAATGCCTGTGACCTTTGATCCCTCAGGCGGCACTGCATTACTGCATGGGCTCAGGAACACTTCAGAAAACCATTGTCAGTTAACACAGTTAGTCACTACATCTACAAGTGCAAGTTAAAACTCTACCACGCAAAGTGAAAGCCAAACATCAACAACATCCAGAAACACCGCCGCCTTCTCTGGGCTCGAGCTCATTTGAAATGGACAGACACAAAGTGGAAAAGTGTGCTGTGGTCTGATGAGTCCACATTTCAAATTGTTTTCAGAAATCATGGACGTTGTGTCCTCTGGACAAAAGAGGAAAAAGACCATCCAGATTGTTACCAGTGCAAAGTTCAAAAGCCAGCATCTGTGATGGTATGGGGGTGTGTTAGTGCCCATGGGCAACTTACCCATCTGTGATGGCACCATCAATGCTGAAAGATACATCCAGGTTTTGGAGCAACACATGCTGCCATCCAAGCAACGTCTTTTTCAGGGACGTTCCTGCTTATTTCAGCAAGACAACGCCAAGCCACATTCTGCACGTGTTACAACAGCGTGGCTTCGTAGTAAAAGAGTGCGGGTACTAGACTGGCCTGCCTGCAGTCCAGACCTGTCACCCATTGAAAATGTGTGGCGCATTATGAAGCGCAAAATACGACAACGGAGACCCCGGACTGTTGAACAACTGAAGTCGTACATCAAGCAAGAATGGGAAAGAATTCCACCTACAAAGCTTCAACAATTAGTGTCAGCTGAGAGGTTCTCTTACTCCACCAGTTATGGTAAATTAACAATTTAAAATAAATGAGAAAAGCTTCCCATTTAGTAGACGTCATGCAGCTAAATGCGATGCTGAGAATCAAACAGAACTCAAACCTTCTCGTCGCAAAAAACTGAAATCCAGGAGCAACATCAATGCAATCTTCTCGTCCTGGAATCAGCAACTTCTTGTTCTCCAGCTGTTCTCTCGTCATGTCTCCCATTTGTACTTTGGTCCAGTATTTGTCCAGCAGTGCTACATGAGAGTTCTGAGGTCTGTGCCACATGCCGCCGCTGCAGTAGAAATAAATAGGACTTTCTCACAAGCCTCTCTGCCCTGCATGCAAACCTTCCACAAACCTTAAATTTGGGGACTTCTTTGTTTTCATCATCCCAACAATAAGACTCTGGGTCTTTGGCCTTTGAGATCCAGAGAGGCTTGGGAAGACCTTATGGAGTCAAAAGGCTGCTGGTCAGATGTGTTTGGTGATACTGATATCTTCACAGAACAAAGGTCCAAGTCTTCAGGGCCCTGGTGCTTCCTGTATGGTTTGAGACATGGACTAACCTGTGACCTAAGGCAACTGCTAGATGTCTTTGGTACCAGGTTTCTTCTGAGGATCATTGGATAGCACTGGAATGACTGTGTTAAATCAGGAAGGACCCCCTACCTGTGGCACCAATGACTGAGTTCCCATCTCAATAATGCACTTTGTTTTGATACTATACTGATTTTCCTGTTTCTTCAGCTTTGTAAAAACCTTGTAACTGGTAACATGGCCCAAGCAGAGGGTCGCCCCTTTGAGTCTGGTCTGCTTGAGGTTTCGTCCTCAGAGGGAGTTTTTCTTACCACTGTTGCCTGTGTTCCTGCTCTGGGGGATGGTAAATTTGGACCTTACTTTTGTGAAGCGCCTTGAGGCAACTCCGTTGTGATTTGCTGCTATATAAATGAAACAAATTAAATAGGGAGACTATGAAGAGAAGGATCACGGACACTGTGAGGACGTGTCAGCTTTGACATTTTGGCCACGTGGTACATTTCTTTGTGCACTGATCCACAACGCAGATACTGGAGTGTTGAAGAGACCCAGGTCCCTTTGCCAAAGGGAAATCCCAAACTTTGCTCCGTTGTGGCAGACAACCTTGGGTCACCCAGGCCCCAAGGCGGTTCTGTGGTGTTGTGAATGCAGCAAAGTGTCCCGGGCCTCCACAGGATTTGACCCTTTTGAATTATCATATGGTCAGAACCCAGGAGAATCCTGGACCTGGGTGATGGATCACAGGACAATGTGAAATCAACCAAGTCCTCTGGGGAGTTTTAATATGAAATGATCCTGAACTGTTCGTGTGACTTGGATTTAAAGAGAAGTAACTGAGCGCACCGCACGAGTGTCCGTTAAACTGCTGTGCTTTTTACAGTCGCAGTATTAATAAAGTCCAGAAATTATTTATGTTCATTTCTCTTTTAAACCGTCACCTGTCTCTGTATTTGGCCCCTCCCACTAGCTCCACGGTGAGTGGTTTTAGGAACAGACTCAGTCCACCATAGTGCGCATCCAGCAAATGGTTTCCAAGGTGAAGGAGACGAGAAAAAGGAGCGTTTGCTTACGTCTGGGCGTCGGGACTGACGCGGAGGAGTTTGCTGAGCGCCACACACAGACGCTCGTGGAGGTCGTGGTTGATGGTTCCACCGGCTCTGACTCGCTCTGCATTCCGCTCCAGCAGGTCCAGAACCAGCGGCCTCAGGTGTCGAGCAATTAGCAGGGTGTGGTCCTTCTCCAGAAGCAGCTGAGACAGACACTCCAGGATGTCCTGTCTGTCCTGCTGACTCCATATCTGCACAAAGGACGAGATGTGACACAGCGTGAATTATTCATTTTCCATCAAACACACGTTCAGTGCATCCAACTTCACCAATTCACCGATTTACTTGAGACATCACAACACAGGAAGAAACAACGTGAAAAAGGACACTGTCTCACCTTGATGGGACTTTCTCACCCGTTTGGACAGACACTGCCTCACCTTGATGGGACTTTCTCACCCGTTTGGACAGACACTGCCTCACCTTGATGGGACTTTCTCACCCGTTTGGACAGACACTGTCTCACCTTGATGGGACTTTCTCACCAGTTTGGACAGACACTGTCTCACCTGGATAGGACTTTCTCACCTGTTTGGACAGACACTGTCTCACCTGGATAGGACTTTCTCACCTGTTTGGACAGACATTGTCTCAACTGGATAGGACTTTCTCACCTGTTTGGACAGACACTGTCTCACCTGGATAGGACTTTTTCACCTGTTTGGACAGACATTGTCTCAACTGGATAGGACTTTTTCACCTGTTTGGACAGACACTGTCTCACCTTGATGGGACTTTTTCACCTGTTTGGACAGACACTGTCTCACCTTGATGGGACTTTTTCACCTGTTTGGACAGACACTGTCTCACCTTGATGGGACTTTCTCACCAGTTTGGACAGACACTGTCTCACCTTGATAGGACTTTTTCACCTGTTTGGACAGACATTGTCTCACCTTGATAGGACTTTTTCACCTGTTTGGACAGACACTGTCTCACCTTGATGGGACTTTCTCACCTGTTTGGACAGACATTGTCTCAACTGGATAGGACTTTTTCACCTGTTTGGACAGACATTGTCTCACCTGGATAGGACTTTTTCACCTGTTTGGACAGACGCTGTCTCACCTTGATAGGCCTTTCTCACCCGTTTGGACAGACGCTGTCTCACCTGGATAGGACTTTCTCACCTGTTTGGACAGACACTGTCTCACCTTGATGGGACTTTTTCACCTGTTTGGACAGACACTGTCTCACCTTGATGGGACTTTCTCACCAGTTTGGACAGACACTGTCTCACCTTGATAGGACTTTTTCACCTGTTTGGACAGACATTGTCTCACCTTGATAGGACTTTTTCACCTGTTTGGACAGACACTGTCTCACCTTGATGGGACTTTCTCACCTGTTTGGACAGACACTGTCTCACCTTGATGGGACTTTCTCACCAGTTTGGACAGACACTGTCTCACCTTGATAGGACTTTTTCACCTGTTTGGACAGACATTGTCTCACCTTGATAGGACTTTTTCACCTGTTTGGACAGACACTGTCTCACCTTGATGGGACTTTCTCACCTGTTTGGACAGACACTGTCTCAACTGGATAGGACTTTCTCACCTGTTTGGACAGACATTGTCTCAACTGGATAGGACTTTTTCACCTGTTTGGACAGACATTGTCTCACCTGGATAGGACTTTTTCACCTGTTTGGACAGACGCTGTCTCACCTTGATAGGCCTTTCTCACCCGTTTGGACAGATGCTGTCTCACCTGGATAGGACTTTCTCACCTGTTTGGACAGACACTGGCTCAGCTGGTTGGGACTTTTGTCCGTTTGTCTCCAGATGATAGACAGTGAAGACAAGTTCAGCTCAAAATGTTCCATCGTCGGTCGTCGGAGGAACAAATATCTGTAAACAGCGTCAAGTTTAATTCCAGATGTTGATTTAAAGCCTCATGTCTCGCTGGTTTGTCTCAGTTTGATCCACGATCCGTCACCGTCTTAAACCCACATGTGAGCGTAAATCCTTCCGGGTCAGAAGTTGCTGTGGCTTTTTTTTTTTTTAACTTTATTGATACGGTTGTATTGTTTTCCAGCAGCTCGTGCGCCGACGGCCATCTTACTACACCTAAATAATCAATAAATCCGTCATTTCTTTCTGCTGCTCCCTTTATTTTTATTTTTTTACGGATCCGCATGTTGATTTGGCACAAGTTTTATGTCGGATGCCCTGATGGAGCTCCACATTAGTGAACCAGTAATCCTTCTGGTCTGGAAACAATTAAGCTCACAAACCCCTAAAGAAAATAACATTCAAATGAAATAAATTATTTTATGGACCACAGTAGAAATAAGTATTTCTACTTTATTGAATGATTCAAGCATTTTAAATGTGCATTATATTATATATCTGTTAGCATTACAGTGAGTTCATGTTTTTAGTATAATAGTGAAATCTGCAGGGAAATATTCTGGTGTAGAGGTAATGACGGATGATGGAGGAACAGAGAGAAAAAAGGTGGATAATGTGTAGAGAATAAATAAGAGATACGTAAGGATGAAGACGGCAGCGATGAAAAGGATGAAGAGTGGAAAGGCAGCTGGTCCAGATGACATTTCAGTGGAAATGTCTAGGAGAGATGGCAGTAGAGTTTCTAACCAGATTGTTTAATAAAATCTTGGAAAGTGAGAGGATGCCTGAGGAGTGGAGACAAAGTGTACTGGTTCCTATTTTCAAGAACAAGGGTGATGTGCAGAGCTGCAGTAACTACAGAGGCATAAAGCTGATCAGCCACAGCATGAAGTTATGGGAAAGAGTAGTAGAAGCTAGGCTTAGAAAACAGGTGAAGATCTGTGAGCAGCAATATGGTTTCATGCCGAGAAAGAGCACTACAGATGCAATGTTTGCTCTGAGAATACTGTTGGAAAAGTACAGAGAAGGACAGAAAGAGTTACATTGTGTGTTTGTGGACTTAGAAAAAGCTTATGATAGGGTGCCAAGAGAAGAGTTGTGGTATTGTATGAGGAAGTCTGGAGTGGCAGAGAAGTATGTTAGGGTAGTGCAGGACATGTACAAGAATAGTGTGACAGCGGTGAGATGCGCAGTCGGAATGACAGACTCATTCAAGGTGGAGGTGGGATTACACCAAGGAGTAGCTCTGAGTCCTTTCTTGTTTGCAGTGGTGATGGACAGGTTGACGGATGAGATCAGACAGGAGTCCCCATGGACTATGATGTTTGCAGATGGCATGAGATGTGAGGCATTGATGTGTAAAGCACTTTGAGCATCTGATGCAGATGGAAAAGCGCTAAATGCAGTCCATTTACCTTGTGATCTGTAGTGACAGTAGAGAGCAGGTTGAGTCTAGTCTGCAGAGGTGGAGATCTGCTCTGGAAAGAAGGGGAATGAAAGTCAGTAGAAGGAAGACTGAGTCCATGTGTGTGAATGAGAAGGAGCCCAGTGGAATAGTGCAGTTACAAGGAGAAGGAGTGCTGAAAGTAGATGAGTTTAAATATTTGGGGTCAACTGTTCAAAGTAATGGAGAGTGTGGTAGAGAGGTGAAGAAGAGAGTGCAGGCAGGGTGGAGTGGGTGGAGAAAGGTGGCAGGAGTGATTTGTGACCGAAGAATATCAGCAAGAGTGAAGGAGAAAGTTTACAAAACAGTAGTGAGACCAGCTATGTTGGACGGTTTAGAGACGGCGGCACTAACAAAAAGACAGGTGGCAGAGCTGAAGATGACGAGCATGGACAGGATTAGGAATGAACATATCAGAGGGACAGCTCAGGTGGGACGGTTTGGAGACAAAGTCAGAGAGGCGAGATTGAGGTGGTTTGGACATGTGCAGAGGAGGGACCCAGGGTATATAGGGAGAAGGATGCTGAGGATGGAGCCACCAGGCAGGAGGAGAAGAGGGAGGACAAAGAGGAGGTTCATGGATGTGCTGAGGGAGGACATGCAGGTTTGGTGAGACAGGGGAAGACACAGAGGACAGGGTGAGATGGAGAAGGACGATCTGCTGTGGCGACCCCTAACGGGAACAGCTGAAATACAGGGGCAGGAAAAAAAAAACACAGCGCTTCTGCACGTGTGTAAACAAATGTCCTTTCAGCAGAAGTGTGAGATGATGAATGTCAGTAAGCTCCTGTTTTGCCGGTAAAACTCAACTTGACGTTAATTCTTCCGAATCACTCCGTGAACAAGCAAACTGGAGCCTTTGTCCGCCATCTTACCACTCCCTCTGAAATGCTCATTTCTTTGTACTTTATTTTAATCTTCAAACCTGCTTGATGTTGTAATATATTACTGTTAAAGTACAACAGGAAAAGTTCCTTGAATATATCCTGTTGTCCAAGAAATTTAGTTTTCTGTTATTTTAAAAAAAAAACTTTGACACAGGAATAAATAAATAAAACTTTATTTTCTGTGAAGATTTATGTACAATATTCACAGTTTTTCCAGTTTACGTTTGAGGAAAAAAGGAAAAAAGTGTCCAATACTGAAAATGTAAACATTTGAATCAGACACAACCAACCATTAAAATGAAACTAAAACGTACAAAAAAAAGTTTTCTCCTTCAAGACAAACTTTATGTTTCACATTCAGCCTGAAGTCTTTTTCTTTCTTCAGTCCATCAGGAAGATGAGATTTAAAAGACACTTTTTTTTTTTTTTTTTTAAGTATTTTGGAGTTTAGAGGAAACACCAAACAGGAAACAGATACTGAAGTGGGTGTTTTTCTGTAAACTTTTCAACAAAACATCAACAGATGTAATGTGAATGTTCACACCGAGTCAAACGTTCACACCGAGTCAAACGTTCACACCTGAGTCAAACGTTCACACCGAATCAAACGCTCACACCGAGTCAAACACTCACACCGAGTCAAACGTTCACACCGAGTCAAACGCTCACACCGAGTCAAACATTCACACCGAGTCAAACGTTCACACCGAGTCAAACGCTCACACCGAGTCAAACATTCACACCGAGTCAAACATTCACACCGAATCAAACGCTCACACCGAGTCAAACACTCACACCGAGTCAAACGTTCACACCGAGTCAAACGTTCACACCGAGTCAAACGTTCACACCTGAGTCAAACGTTCACACCGAATCAAACGCTCACACCGAGTCAAACGCTCACACCAAGTCAAACGTTCACACCGAGTCAAACGCTCACACCTGAGTTAAACGTTCACACCGAGTCAAACGTTCACACCGAGTCAAACGCTCACACCGAGTCAAACGCTCACACCGAGTCAAACGCTCACACCGAGTCAAACGCTCACACCTGAGTCAAACGTTCACACCGAGTCAAACGCTCACACCGAGTCAAACGCTCACACCGAGTCAAACGCTCACACCGAGTCAAACGCTCACACCTGAGTCAAACACTCACACCTGAGTCAAACGCTCACACCTGAGTCAAACGTTCACACCGAGTCAAACGCTCACACCTGAGTCAGATGATCGGCTGCTTCCAGGAAAACGAAAACAAAAGTCAGGTTTCTATTCAGAAACATTCAGCCTGTGACCTTTAATTTCAAAATTAATTTCAACATGAGCTGAATAAAAACAAACAGCAGGAACCTGACGACCTCAGATCAAAGTCACCGCGCTTCCAGTTGGTTGGATCCAAACCCATCTGGAGACAAACACCAGAACCTTTATCTGTATTTGTCTTCCGTCAGGTCAGACAGATTTGGGTTTTATTTTTTTCCTGAATTACTCTTTTCTGGTGTTATGAATTTAAATCCACAGTTCTGAATTGTTCATCCAGCAGGTGGCGCTCAAATACCTCAACAGACTGAAACATTCAAAAAGGCAGAGTTGGAGTGAAAGTCAGTGATCCAGGTTCAGAGACTGTGTCTTCACACCCTGGAGGCCGGAGTCTTCAAGTTCTAAAGCCTTGCTGAAAGGCACTTCAACAGGACAGGCAGCGTTGACATCACACGCAGGAAGCTGTGAGTCACGAGTCCATCTTCTCCCGCTTCTTAAAAAGCTTCATGAGCTGATGGAACCTGTGAGCAACCTGCAAAATAAAAACAACCAGCGGTCAAAGGTCACGCCTCTTGCATGAGCACCAACATGCACGTCAAATGTGCGCACACATGCACACCCCTACCTGTCCTTCTGGCTTTTTAAGTTTTTCTGCCAAGTCGGTGAAGGTTTGGTTTGAGACACCGTTGGTTTTCACGGTGGTAAGAATGAGGCGATCATCATCTCTGGAAGAATGAAGGCGAACAAACGTTACAACCAAACAGATGCGTGTTTTGTTTGTTTGTTTGTTTGTCAGAAACAAAAACAGGTCTCAGTCAGAAATAATCTATTTTTGCTCCACTATATTTTAATATTTTTCAAATGTTTCCTGCTGGTGTTCAGATTATTGGTACTCTGGAGAAACAGCGCCCCCACTAGACGACTTCTTTTTAAGGGAACAAATCAGGCTGTTTACATCGTGACTGATTCACTGACGACAGGACAACGGTATCGCGATCGAGATGGTTTCAGTTACCATCTGCACAGCTGTGGAATGAATGTGGCATCGATTTGGTTTCACATTTATGCACATCGGCTTCAGCTGCCAGATTCTGTGGCTGATTCCTGATCAATTATTGATTTCTGACGACCTGTGAAGAACTTGTTAAATCTGTTATTGCTGGGTAGAATATATTATTCTGATTTATTTCAGATTAAAATGCAGTCATGATGTAAACAGCCTGATTTGTTCCCTTAAAAAGAAGTCGTCTAGTGGGGGCGCTGTTTCTCCAGAGTACAAATAATCTGAACAACAGCAGAAAACATTTGAAACTATCTCAGGACGAGACAACAGTATCGCGATCGATACGGATTCTCACACAGAACGACGGAGGAAGGCAGAGTTTAAAGCAAGTGATGGAG